>NC_073692.1:53684663-53984663 GCF_029784155.1 Uranotaenia lowii
TGTTGGATCCGATACAACGACAATTGGTTCAGACACAACAACCTTAGGATCTGATACAACCACAACTGTGTCAGACACCACGTCAACGGCATCTGACACCACAACATCTGTTTCAGATACAACAACAGTTGCATCAGATACTACGACATCTGCATCAGATACTACAACTGTTAGATCCGATACAACTACAATTGGTTCAGACACAACAACCTTAGGATCTGATACAACCACAACTGTGTCAGACACCACGACAACGGCATATGACACCACAACATCTGTTTCAGATACAACAACAGTTGCATCAGATACAACAACAGTTGCATCAGATACTACGACATCTGCATCAGATACTACAACTGTTGGATCCGATACAACGACAATTGGATCTGACACAACAACCTTAGGATCTGATACAACCACAACTGTGTCAGACACCACGACAACGGCATCTGACACCACAACATCTGTTTCAGATACAACAACAGTTGCATCAGATACTACGACATCTGCATCAGATACTACAACTGTTGGATCCGATACAACGACAATTGGTTTAGACACAACAACCTTAGGATCTGATACAACCACAACTGTGTCAGACACCACGACAACGGCATCTGACACCACAACATCTGTTTCAGATACAACAACAGTTGCATCAGATACTACGACATCTGCATCAGATACTACAACTGTTGGATCCGATACAACGACAATTGGTTTAGACACAACAACCTTAGGATCTGATACAACCACAACTGTGTCAGACACCACGACAACGGCATCTGACACCACAACATCTGTTTCAGATACAACAACAGTTGCATCAGATACTACGACATCTGCATCAGATACTACAACTGTTGGATCCGATACAACTACAATTGGTTCAGACACAACGACCTTAGGATCTGATACAACCACAACTGTGTCAGACACCACGACAACGGCATCTGACACCACAACATCTGTTTCAGATACAACAACAGTTGCATCAGATACAACAACAGTTGCATCAGATACT
This sequence comes from Uranotaenia lowii, assembly GCF_029784155.1. Classification (NCBI taxonomy): domain Eukaryota; kingdom Metazoa; phylum Arthropoda; class Insecta; order Diptera; family Culicidae; genus Uranotaenia; species Uranotaenia lowii. The sequence goes on from NC_073692.1 coordinate 53,685,688, forward strand.
ACGACATCTGCATCAGATACTACAACTGTTGGATCCGATACAACGACAATTGGATCTGACACAACAACCTTAGGATCTGATACAACCACAACTGTGTCAGACACCACGACAACGGCATCTGACACCACAACATCTGTTTCAGATACAACAACAGTTGCATCAGATACTACGGCATCTGCATCAGATACTACAACTGTTGGATCCGATACAACGACAATTGGATCAGACACAACAACCTTAGGATCTGATACAACCACAACTGTGTCAGACACCACGACAACGGCATCTGACACCACAACAGTTGTATCATATACTACTACAACGGCATTAGATATTACAACTACATCAGATTCTACAACTGCATCGGGCAGTACGACAACTGGTAAGCTGCGATGTTTATTCAATTTTCAATATCTTCTTATCAAATATGAATTTTATAAATTAGCAAAATGAACAATTTTTATTTCATGTGTATATTTTTTATCTAAGCACGGTTGATGTTGCACATAACCATTTTTTTGTACTCATATAGTGCATGCTTGTTTACACGAGTTCCAAGTTACATAAATGGTGTCCCACATCAAATAGCTTCGGAAAAAAACGTTCTAAAATATTACCTCCACCGATTCTTTTCATACTTTCAGATAGTAAATCATTTGTGATCTTTTGGTATATCCACTTCATTCCAATTCAATACCACATTCGGATAATCGCGTATTAGACCCAACTCTACTCAAAAAATTGCATAACATTCCTCTATACAGAAACCCTCTTTTCGTCATTTTGCCCCCAAAATGGATTTCTTTGAGATACTCACTAAGTTCCTGCGGCAAAATAGCACAATATTTATCAATTGCTTTCAATGTTTCAGAGCCTTTAGAGAATTTATGTTCTTGAATACAAAAGTGACTTTTTAGGCTCCGTTTTAATGTTAGTTTTAGTTATACGAGATGAATGCTGTAAAAAATATTTTTATGAATTATTTTATGATTAACCTTATAAAACATATTCAAAAATTCATGAAATATTGGGAAATAGTTTTGGTCACAACTTTGTATGGAGTCGCTCCGCAGTTTCCTGAGCGAAGTATAAGGATTCTGCATAAAACTGTATGCACTCACTTTTGGGTTCTAATCACTATCGAAATAACCATTCCGACCTCAAATCTTCTTCCGTCTATTCCCAAAATTGCGTAGTATCGTTAAATCACAAAACTCACAGTTGCAGCACGACTACAAGTTGTTGACCAACGCATTAAATCTCCCGCCCTATAATCCACGTTGCTTGTTGTTGAATTTACCGATTTTGTTACAACGTCGCTTCATTTTCGAAGTTCTTCAGAATAACGCGGATAGCCCAGAATTATGTTCGTTACTCCCGTTTGACGCCCCAGTTGTAATAATATCTTCAGTTTTTTAAGCCCCCTCCCAGGCGGTTTATCTAGGTTATTTTATGTTTTAACTAAACATATTTTAATAAAAATAATTCGTAGATTCTCTATTGATCCAAGGTAGTGCCCCCGGTCTTCAATTATTTTCAAGATGAAAGAAAAGTTCTTTTTTTGGTATTTTTTTCATGTTGATGAAAACAGTTTTAGTTACTTCTCAAACTCTACAATTTTGGCCAAACTTTAGAAAGATAAACAAGATATTAGATGACACTCGAATGGCTTGTGAAAAAATAATATTATAAATCATTCATATTTCAGCAATGGCCTGTTCATTACATATATCTTTTGTTTGTTATGAAATACACGGAAATATGAAAAATGATTATTTCATCAGCTGCTTAGAAATTTGATGAAATAAAAATTATGTTGAACATAGAAAGCGTTTAGAAATCTAAAAAGGAATTCAAGAAATGAAAAAAAAAATTAAGAACCTGGCTCAAAATCATTTTCTAATGAAAATTGATTTTTTTCAGAAACAATTACTGGATCAGAAACAACAACAACTGTGTCAGACACAACAACAACTGGATCAGAAACAACAACAACTGGTTCAGACACAACGACAACTGGATCGGACACAACGACCACTGGTTCAGACACAACCACAACTGGATCAGATACAACAACCACTGGAACAGATACAACAACAATTGGATCAGACACAACGACCACTGGTTCAGACACAACAACCATTGGAACAGAAACAACAACAACTGGTTCAGACACAACAAGCATTGGAACAGAAACAACAACAACTGGATCAGATACAACCACAACTGGATCAGATACAACAACAACTGGTTCAGACACAACGACAGCTGGATCAGAAACAACAACAACTGGATCAGAAACAACAACAACTGGATCAGATACCACAACCACAGGAACAGAAACAACAACAATTGGTTCAGACACAACAACCATTGGAACAGAAACAACAACAGCTGGTTCAGACACAACAACCATTGGAACAGAAACAACAACAACTGGTTCAGACACAACAACCACTGGAACAGAGACAACAACAACTGGTTCAGACACAACAACCATTGGATCAGATACAACCACAACTGGATCAGATACAACCACAATTGGATCAGATACAACAACAACTGGTTCAGACACAACAACCACTGGATCGGATACAACAACCAGTGGAACAGAAACAACAACAACTGGTTCAGACACAACAACCACTGGAACAGAGACAACAACAACTGGTTCAGACACAACAATTATTGGATCAGATACAACCACAACTGGATCAGATACAACCACAACTGGATCAGATACAACAACAACTGGTTCAGACACAACAACCATTGGATCAGATACAACCACAACTGGATCAGATACAACCACAATTGGATCAGATACAACAACAACTGGTTCAGACACAACGACAGCTGGATCAGAAACAACAACAACTGGATCAGATACAACAACCACCGGAACAGAAACAACAACAATTGGTTTAGACACAACAACCATTGGAACAGAAACAACAACAACTGGTTCAGACACAACAACCATTGGAACAGAGACAACAACAACTGGTTCAGACACAACAACCATTGGATCAGATACAACCACAACTGGATCAGATACAACCACAATTGGATCAGATACAACAACAACTGGTTCAGACACAACAACCACTGGATCGGATACAACAACCAGTGGAACAGAAACAACAACAACTGGTTCAGACACAACAACCACTGGAACAGAGACAACAACAACTGGTTCAGACACAACAATTATTGGATCAGATACAACCACAACTGGATCAGATACAACCACAATTGGATCAGATACAACAACAACTGGTTCAGACACAACAACCACTGGATCGGATACAACAACCAGTGGAACAGAAACAACAACAACTGGTTCAGACACAACAACCACTGGAACAGAGACAACAACAACTGGTTCAGACACAACAATTATTGGATCAGATACAACCACAACTGGATCAGATACAACCACAATTGGATCAGATACAACAACAACTGGTTCAGACACAACAACCACTGGATCGGATACAACAACCAGTGGAACAGAAACAACAACAACTGGTTCAGACACAACAACCACTGGAACAGAGACAACAACAACTGGTTCAGACACAACAATTATTGGATCAGATACAACCACAACTGGATCAGATACAACCACAACTGGATCAGATACAACAACAACTGGTTCAGACACAACAACCATTGGATCAGATACAACCACAACTGGATCAGATACAACCACAATTGGATCAGATACAACAACAACTGGTTCAGACACAACAACCACTGGATCGGATACAACAACCAGTGGAACAGAAACAACAACAACTGGTTCAGACACAACAACCACTGGAACAGAGACAACAACAACTGGTTCAGACACAACAACCATTGGATCAGATACAACCACAACTGGATCAGATACAACCACAATTGGATCAGATACAACAACAACTGGTTCAGACACAACAACCACTGGATCGGATACAACAACCAGTGGAACAGAAACAACAACAACTGGTTCAGACACAACAACCACTGGAACAGAGACAACAACAACTGGTTCAGACACAACAACCATTGGATCAGAAACAACCACAACTGGATCAGATACAACCACAACTGGATCAGATACAACAACAACTGGTTCAGACACAACGACAACTGGATCAGAAACAACAACCACTGGTTCAGACACAACAACCATTGGATCAGATACAACAACAACTGGATCAGATACAACAACAACTGGATCAGAAACAACAACAACTGGTTCAGACACAACAACCACTGGATCAGAAACAACCACAACTGGTACAGAGACAACCACAACTGGATCAGATACAACAACCACTGGAACAGAAACAACAACAACTGGATCAGATACAACAACCACTGGAACAGAAACAACAACTGCATCAGACACAACAACCATTGGATCAGATACAACCACAACTGGATCAGAAACAACAACAACTGGACCAGAAACAACGACCACTACCACAGAAACAACGACAACTGCTCCTGAAACTACCGTTACCATACCTTCAACAACTTCGACTGCAGTTACTACAACGATAGGAACAACAACTGTTGCTAATTCAGCATTTGTTTATAGAGGTTTGAACCTTAAGATGACTATTCTTGGTGGAGCACGAATTTATATAAGACCAAAACCAAAACGATTTACTGCATCTGAGATTATCATCTGTACGAACGATGGCTGTGTGATTGTGAACGATGATGGAACAACTACACCAATAACATTTGATGAAAATTCATTCGTGCCAACTGACGAACTTTCATGCGTCACCTCGCAATGTTCAATTGAAGATTCGAATACGGGTCAATTAATGGATATCACAAGCACAGTCACAACAACACCTGATGGTGACATTTTTACCAGTATGGTTTCTACAACTGGTACAACTGTGACGATAACCGATAATTCTATTACAAATGTTGAACCCACTCCATCCACTACGACAGTTATGGGAACAACAGCTTCATCAGACACAACGACTTCTGGTAAGTATACAGTAATATCTTACTATTATAAAATTTGAGTGCTTCAAAAAGTTGGTTCAAATAAAAAAGGAGTTCGTTTCAATGGCATAATTTTTTGAATTGAAACCTGTTTTTATCGTTTCATCGAACCCAATTTTCGTGCTTCATGAAATTCAGCTACAACTTAAGCGAATTTAAAGTGACTTTAACGCAATTTTATGAAGAAGAAGGTGGAGGATAATATAAGATTGGAAATTAATTTTAATCAATATAGTAGTTCTTTTTTCGGTTGTGATAAAAAAACAATTTGAATTTACTTCATTTTCACTATCTTTCGGCACAAGACATAGCCACTATTACTGACTATTGTGACACAGTTTACTTTGTTTTCTGAAGTCCTGAAATCACGTTTTTTTAGCGAGTTGCATACAATTTTTTTTTTGCCATACCGTAAAATACCCTCCTATCCGGTTTTTCAACCTGAAGAAACAGATTGTAGTTTTATCACACAGAGAACAGACGTTCAAGATCGTACAAAAAATCTTGAAAAAAATGTGTAAAATTAAAAATGCTGACATCCAAAAAATATTTTGAAAATTGACTTGAAACAGTGTCATCTATTGCGCCGTTCAGAAATTACAAATCAAATTGTCAAATGCCCAGTTTTCGCAAAGGCGTAATCGTAGATGCTGCTCTAAGATAGACGCGTTCAGTTTATTGATAGATAAATGCAATAAGAGTTACTTTTGACTAGATAGAATTTCACTTCCATAATTTTATACAGTTTTTAATTATTGACTTTTTCGTAGTGAAAAAACTTTTTTTTAAATTTACGTAACGTCTGCTCCCTGATGCCAGCTCCTTTCGTAATAAGAATTAAAAAATCTACGCGCAAAAAAAATGAATCTAAACGAATTCTACTCGCTTACTTTCAGCTACTCAGTTCAGAGTGACGATTACTCATTTGTCGCCAAAACCGCACCTACTCAGTTCTGACTAAACGGCTTTTACTCAGCTTACTGACTAACAGCTCTTTTCGCGACAACTGAGTCATGCTTACTCATAATGCCCGAATAATTCTGAAGCGGTTTTGGCTGCTTTTTTCATGCTAGAATAGTTAAAACCTGTATTATTATGTAGGCAAATGATGAATTTGTTGATTTGATTAATAATAAAAGTCGAAATATATTCATACACCTTTATTGAAAAAAAACCATACTTATATGAACTTTTTGGCTTTTGTTTTCGCCTGTCGGGTTTCGTCTCCCGGGCCGGGACCCATTATGCCGTACTGAATTAACCTTTCGTTTCATAAAGTAACAAATTTGCAACAATTAATGTATGGAAAAATCGTTTTTTTTTCTTGACACAAGCGTCAAACTGTATAAAATGAGTTTTAAGGAAAAATAAAAAATCATGAAACGAAGGGTTAAGATATGGCAATTTTCTTTGGACCGGTCATCATCGCAGCTAGTGACCGCCTGGGTTGATGATTTTTGGTAATTGCTGCAGGGCTTTTCCATGAGCTTTTCCGAGGACATATTTATTTGCAACACTTCGGTGGATGTTTTCTTTTGGACTTTGGCTCAGTATCCTGCAATATGAAGAAAATTGGATTGATATCTATAACTTACCTTTAAAATGAATATTTACCATGTAAATTTTCCAATTTTTGTTGCACGAAAACAAACAAAGTCCGACCGCTTCGCACAAACTGATCAACATTTACTCAGTTGTCACCTCCAAGCACTCGGGTTCTCTGAGTGCCGAATTTTCTGACGTCTGAGTAATCTTTCCGCTGATTTTTGAGTTCATTAAGATCAGCCCGCGGCTGCTTCATACATGTGGCGACGTCTGAGTAAAAGGTAGCCGGGCTCTGAGTAGGGGGAAGTGTTCCTAAATGTGCATGTTGGGTAAAATGCGCATACAGCTGATTGACGATATGGTTAGAGATTCATCATATCTAATCAGTGCAGTTTGAGGGTAATACGCTTTTAAAATATGGCTTAAAAAAATAAAATTGTTATATAAAGTCGAAAAAATTTAAAAATTCAAACAAGATTTTTGTCAGTTTTGTTAGAATATATTGAACTTTAATTATCGTGCGTACAGATTCTGGGAACAAACATTTTGATGGTTTTTCTTTCTTAAGGTGCATTTACAGTTCTTTCGAACGTGAAAATGAAAAAACTTATATTCTTCAAAAACTTGACTATGCTGCATTTCATGGCTGCGAAACTAGGTGGAATAGATGCGGAATGGTTGAACGATTATTTTTGAACTGATTTCCTTGTTCAAAGCCCTTTAATCTTAATTTTATTTCAATTCCCCCGATTTTCACTGCGGAAATTTTTTTTCCGCGTTCACTGACATTCCGCTCGAAGTGTAAACGCACTGAGCGAACATGAAAACGGAAAACGAACAAGAGTGGTGAATATAAATTCCGCGTTCATTTTCACGTCCGAATGGCAATGTGCATTCTGAAAAAAATTTCACCGATGACGGAAAAAGTTTTGCTTCATAAAAAATTAGTTTTTTTTAATTTGTAAGCACATTTGAAGGCAATTAAAGGTTTAAAATACTACGAGTTTGAAATGAAACGCATACGATATTTTTTTTTTAACTTTAAAACCCGCTTGGGCATCATTTAATTGCACCTGTTGGAAGAGTTTCTCGACGAATAAATGTACCTGTTGGAAGAGCTTCTCAACGAATAAATGTAAATGAAGATCATCGAATGGCCAGATTCCATTGAAATAAAAAAAAATAGATTCCGCTTTGTTCAAATGTGTGTTTCAGAAAAGGTATGGAAATAATTATGAAAATTTATGAAATCATTCAAAAATAATGTGTTTTAAGGAGAACTGAAAAGCAGAAAAATTAACAAACAAAAGAGTACTGATGCATTTTAATTAAATAAAAACCTTTTCAATTGTTTCACTAATTAAAAATAATTTTGAAATTTTTGTTTGTCAATTTTTAATCAAGAACAAAAAATGGCTATCTTGTAGAAGTTATATTCATAACGTCCTTTCAATAAGTTTTTCAAAAGAAACGAATCGCTAAAGCTCGTTACTCCTTGATCGATAAATACTTTTTAGGAGTACTTTAAATTCATAAAATTTAATTCAAATTCATTGTATTCATAGATAAGAACTTTGGGATTATTTGATTAAATCAATCGTTTTCAAAGCTGAATATGTTTTGAAGAAGAACAATATGTTTTTTTGAGAAATTTGAATTTAAATTTGAGCATTGGTTCGACAAGTATCGATCAAAACATTGGTTGAATGATCTGTCATTTTCCGATCGAAACCAATTTCTACCCGCAGTTGAACAAACCTCTTACTAATTTTGAAGATTTGACCGATTTGACATTTCACTGCGGAATATTTTTTCACTGTGGTGAGTTCACGTTCACGTTCGAGTTCGAGTTCACAAGAACTGTAAACCGGGCTTTATTCATCTGGAAATCGGAAATTCAACAAATTGAAGCATTTGGAAAAGTTGTAAATGATAAGATATTGGAATAAGAGGCAGGTTCTGAATGCCCATATGAAGGCAGGTTAAATGCCTATATCAAGAAAAATAGATTAGTTTTATAAATTTTTTACTTTTTATCATTTAAACATTAAATCTACGCCCAAATCACGACCTTACAGCTAAAAAATAAGAACTTCATACTGATCCGATAAAAATACGATATGAACAAAATATTACCATGAAATATGGCCATATGGCAAACTTAACTATGTTTCATGCAAAAGAACTAGTGATGTAAAAAATTTCACCGAAATTTCAGCTTAACAGCTTAACAACAGCGTTAATAACGTAACGCAAAAATCTCGCATCAGCTTTCATTACGTCGTACGATACACAATGTAAACAAACAGTTTTATTACAAAAAAAATACAAAAACTGACATAAACTAGTCGCAACTTTTTTCCATTTAGAATATTTGTAGCCTGGACAACATGTTCTACATGTCAGATACAACTTTTAAAGTTGTTTTGATAACTTTTGCAGAAGTTTTTGGTGAATTTCGGTTTCTTAGTAATCAACGATGTCTACTCTCTGTTAACACTTATTGATTGCTTATTCCGAGTAGCATACACCCCCCCCCCCCCCCCTCTCCTATCCGCTATGTCACAATCGAAACGCTTGAGCACATCGGCCCCCCTCCCTAAGGAGCGCTACATAATAAATGGACGTCCCCTTTTCAACTAAATTCGCAAAAATGAAATTTTTCTAGCAATCGGAGGCACAACATACACGTTATCTTACGAACAGTGCATAAAATTGAACACAGCACTTCATAATTGCGTCATACGCACCGAACATAAAAAAAAACTCAAAATAAAGCGAATCGGATGAGTGACGATTCGGAAAGCCATTGAAACTAATAACTACTCCCAAAAATCTCAACTGTATACTCGACTAAAATGCAAACTTAATTTTCTCTCCCATTTGTGACCGGAACAACAGGATCTGAAACGACAACCTCAATCTTGGACACAACTTCAACAACTGGATCAGATACAACAACAACTGGATCTGAAACAACAACAACTGGTACAGAAACAACCACAACTGGTACAGAAACAACAACAACTGGTACAGAAACAACCACAACTGGATCAGAAACAACCACAACTGGATCAGAAACAACGACAACTGGTACAGAAACAACCAAAACTGGTACAGAAACAACTACAACTGGTACAGAAACAACCACAACTGGTACAGAAACAACAACAACTGGTACAGAAACAACCACAACTGGATCAGAAACAACCACAACTGGATCAGAAACAACGACAACTGGTACAGAAACAACCACAACTGGTACAGAAACAACTACAACTGGATCAGAAACAACGACAATTGCTACAGAAACAACCACAACTGGTACAGAAACAACCACAACTGGTGCAGAAACAACAACAACTGGTACAGAAACAACAACAACTGGTACAGAAACAACCACAACTGGATCAGAAACAACCACAACTGGATCAGAAACAACGACAACTGGTACAGAAACAACCACAACTGGTACAGAAACAACTACAACTGGATCAGAAACAACGACAATTGCTACAGAAACAACCACAACTGGTACAGAAACAACCACAACTGGTGCAGAAACAACAACAACTGGTACAGAAACAACTACAACTGGTACAGAAACAACAACAATCGCTACAGAAACAACTACAACTGGTACAGAAACAACTACAACTGGTACAGAAACAACTACAACTGGTACAGAAACAACCACAACTGGTACAGAAACAACAACAACTGGTACAGAAACAACCACAACTGGATCAGAAACAACCATAACTGCTATCGAAACAACAACAACTGGATCAGAAACAACAACAACTGGTACAGAAACAACCACAACTGGATCAGAAACAACCACAACTGGATCAGAAACAACCACAGCAGGTACAGAAACTACAACAACTGGTACAGAAACAACCACAACTGGATCAGAAACAACCACAGCAGGTACAGAAACTACAACAACTGGTACAGAAACAACAACAACAACTGCTACAGAAACTACAACAACTGGTACAGAAACAACCACAACTGGTACAGAAACAACAACAACTGGTACAGAAACTACAACAACTGGTACAGAAACAACTACAACTGGTACAGAAACTACGACAACTGGTACAGAAACAACAACAACTGGTACAGAAACAACAACAACTGGTACAGAAACAACAACAACAACTGCTACAGAAACAACAACAACTGGTACAGAAACAACCACAACTGGTACAGAAACAACAACAACTGGTACAGAAACAACCACAACTGGTACAGAAACAACAACAACTGGTACAGAAACTACAACAACTGGTACAGAAACAACAACAACTGGTACAGAAACTACGACAACTGGTACAGAAACAACAACAACTGGTACAGAAACAACCACAACTGGTACAGAAACTACAACAACTGGTACTGAAACAACCACAACTGGTATAGAAACTACAACAACTGGAACAGAAACAACAACAACTGGTACAGAAACTACAACAAGTGGTACAGAAACAACAACAACTGGTACAGAAACTACAACAACTGGTACAGAAACTACAACAACTGGTACAGAAACAACCACAACTGGTACAGAAACAACAACAATCGCTACAGAAACAACAACAACTGGTACAGAAACAACAACCACTGGTACAGAAACAACAACAATCGCTACAGAAACAACAACAACTGATACAGAAACAACAACCACTGGTACAGAGACAACCACAACTGGTACAGAAACAACCACAACTGGTACAGAAACAACTACAACTGGATCAGAAACAACGACAATTGCTACAGAAACAACCACAACTGGTACAGAAACAACAACAACTGGTACAGAAACAACAACAACTGGATCAGAAACAACCACAACTGGATCAGAAACAACCACAGCAGGTACAGAAACTACAACAACTGGTACAGAAACAACCACAACTGGTACAGAAACAACAACAACTGGTACAGAAACAACCACAACTGGTACAAAAACAACCACAACTGGATCAGAAACAACGACAATTGCTACAGAAACAACCACAACTGGTACAGAAACAACCACAACTGGTACAGAAACAACCACAACTGGATCAGAAACAACGACAATTGCTACAGAAACAACAACAATTGGATCAGAAACAACCACAACTGGATCAGAAACAACCACAGCAGGTACAGAAACTACAACAACTGGTACAGAAACAACAACAACTGGTACAGAAACTACAACAACTGGTACAGAAACAACCACAACTGGTACAGAAACTACAACAACTGGTACAGAAACAACCACAACTGGTACAGAAACAACAACAACTGGTACAGAAACTACAACAACTGGTACAGAAACAACAACAACTGGTACAGAAACTACGATAACTGGTACAGAAACAACAACAACTGGTACAGAAACTACAACAACTGGTACTGAAACAACCACAACTGGTATAGAAACTACAACAACTGGAACAGAAACAACAACAACTGGTACAGAAACTACAACAAGTGGTACAGAAACAACAACAACTGGTACAGAAACTACAACAACTGGTACAGAAACTACAACAACTGGTACAGAAACAACAACTGCTGCTGAAACTACCGTTACCACACCTTCAACAACTTCGACTGCAGTTACTACAACGATAGGAACAACAACTGTTGTTAATTCAGCATTTGTTTATAGGGGTTTGAACCTTAAGATGACTATTCCTGGTGGAGCACGAATTTATATAAGACCAAAACCAACACGATTTACTGCATCTGAGATTATCATCTGTACGAACGATGGATGTGTGATTGTGAATGATGATGGAACAACTACACCAATAACATTTGATGAAAATGCATTTGTGCCAACTGATGACCTTTCATGCGTCACCTCACAATGTTCTATTCAAGATTCGACTACGGGTCAAACAATAGATATCACAAGCACCGTCACAACAACCCCTGATGGTGACATTTTTACCAGTATGGTTTCTACAACTGGTACAACTGTGACGATAACCAATAACTCAATTACAAATGTTGAACCCACTCCATCGACGACGACAGTTATGGGAACAACAACTTCATCAGACACAACGACTTCTGGTAAGTAGCAATAGCTTTGAAACATATACAAAATTTGAGTGCTTCAAAAAGCGCAGCGCGGCTAGCGCAGGTGTGGTAGACCCGATTTTGGCTAGAAACTTTTGGTTTCAAATTTCGATGGGTGAGCGATATTTGAGATGAAAGCTCAAATCTGAGAAAAAAAAACTTAAATCTGATAGATGTGCTCCGCACGGGTTTAAGAGGACTGCATCCTCGTGGCTTCTGTATGTCGACTGTTCGTAGAAATGTATGGGTTCCGGATATGGTGTAAGTGTCGTATTGGAAATTTGCTGGATAAATAAACTGAAAATGGCATGCCAGAAACCAACAAAAAGCAATTCTTCTACCAACTTGGTATCAAAGATGAAAACCCTCTGGGTTAGGCATGGAGATCAAATATATTTTTGTGGCAAAAAAAAAATAAAAATTTTAACGAAAAACAGGGCTAATTTTCAATAATACACTGATTCAAATAAAAAAGGAGTTCGTTTCAACAGTAGAATTTTTGAGATAAAACCTGTTTTAAGTTCGGCCAATCCTCTTTCGTTGATCATTCTCCATTCGTTATCCGAGGTCACACGAGCTAGTGTGAGAGCACTAACATCTCGGTGAAAGGAAGAAAATTCTAGCAAAAAGCGCCCAAGGGTTTGAGCCATACAGTTTAGTGTATATGGAGATGCAAATTTTAACTCTTTACCACACAACCAGAGCTGATTCCTGATTTTTAAGGATTTGTCCTGTTTTTTTGAAGTGTCGCCCTGATGTCTATAAAAGAATAAATTAACCTGATCTAAAAAAAAAGTGATTAAAATGTTCTGATTTGTTATGATTTTCAAAAAAAAATACAAGTTATTAGATGAATTTGTGGTTTAATTATGAGAACATTATAATAATAAAAAAGGACATTTAACCGCTGATAATATTCTGTTTAGATAATATTGGGGTGATATTATCCGATATAAAAAGCCTATTCGTTTCATTTGCATATGTCAAGGTGTTTATAGTTCCTGTATACCGCCTTTATGTATCCAATCAAAGTATTTAATTAATCCTGATTTTCTTCTTCGCTGTGCCCGGATTTTTGACAGAACCAACAAGCATTGCTTCTCACAACGAACAAAAGTATCTTTTCTCAAAGGATGAAAAATATGTACTAATCTTCACAAAATCCTAATAATCCATGTTATGTATGCACAGAATCTGTAATAAAAGAAAATCAAAACATCTGATTTCCTACATAAAGCTGTATTTGAGGGTAATATGGTCACAGCTGTTTTAATTTTTATCCTATAAAAAATTAATGTCTTTCCTACAAAAAAACTGTGTTCGCTCTCAGATTTTTCCTCAACAAAATGTGCAATAGAATTTTCCGATGAAATCAATTCTCTTCATCAGCAGATGTTAATGCTCTCGCTCACTTTTTTGTGTAGACAATCTTACTCTCCATACAGCTTAGGAGAACACATCAAACAAAATTGCACGCTCTATCAATACTAAATTAACCGAACTCAAGATAAATGCCAACCATTCGTGTATCAATATTTGAGTGGAAATCGGGAATAAGAACTTTTATCCAATTTTATTTTCACGTAGCTTCTACGAATATATTGTGAATTTACATTAAATTTTTAGAAACGTCGTTGGTAGACTGACAGTAGATCATAAGATATCAATACATTGAGACAGTCACAAAAAGAAACTTAAATGAAAAGGTTTTTCAAGAGGTTCCCACCTAAGGGAGGGAGGGCTTCCATAAAAAATTACACAACTCCACAAATTTCAAGTGATCTCAATCCTAACGGATACAGTGAGAAGAAAGAAATTCCATACATATTTTTTTATAATTGAAGAAGAATGTTCATTTATGGAGAAAGAAAACCCAAAAAATTTTGTTATAATTTTCGAACTAATCGAGAAAATTGAGGCGGGAATTAGGAATGGTTCGGTTTTTGAGTACAAGAAGTGGTTTTATGATTATTTATGATAGCTCCTCTCGCCTTGCAAAACAGAGACTTGCTTTGAAATGATGTATAAATGATTCGAAATTTTCACAAATTTCATAGTTAGTTGGAAGGCGTAGTAAAGTACACCGATTTATATTTTATAACTTTGACTTACCCTTTTCTTTCGATGCACAAGGGCTCGAGAATTCCTGCATCAGTAGCGTTTATCACACAATTTTTCACAACTCAAACAAAACCAGGCGACTGATGCCAGCTTTTTTGTATAAGAATTTTCAAATCACTTATATGTACGCGTTAGAAAAAAAACAACTCAAAATAAATTTTATATCTTTCACTTTGTCTTTATGTGAATTTTAATATGAACATAAAGTAGTTGAAAAAAGGTAACACGAAGGATCGATGTGATGAAACGAAAGCATGGCGTACGTGAAATCCTTTATATTTAGTTTTCAAAGCATGTTGCGATAAAACTTCTACTCCTGAATAAATAGTTCTCTTTCTTAGTACCACCTAAATTCATAGAAATTAAATTTTTCAAGCGGTACAACGTGCATGTATTCCTACGCAAAGTCAACAAAATTCAATTCAGCATTTCAAAATTGCGGCATGCGAGTCGAAACAAAACGTACAATTCGAGAAGACACTAGAATATATTATTTATCTAGAAAGCAGAAAACTAATATACAAATTTAATTTCTCTACCAATTAATACCGAAACAACAGGATATGAAACGACAACATCAATAATGGACACAACGACATCTGGTTCAGAAACAACATCAACAGCAGGTTCAGAAACAACAACAATTGGATCAGAGACAACGACAACTGGATCAGAAACAACGACAACTGGTTCAGAAACAACGACAACTGGTACAGAAACAACAACAACTGGTTCAGAAACAACAACAACTGGTTCAGAAACAACACCAACTGGATCAGAAACAACGACAACTGGTACAGAAACAACAACAACTGGTTCTGAAACAACAACAACTGGATCAGAAACAACAACCACTGGATTAGAAACAACAACCACTGGATTAGAAACAACAACAACGGTAACAGAAACAACGACAACTGGTTCAGAAACAACAACAACGGGATCAGAAACAACAACAACTGGCTCCGAAACAACAACCACTGGATCAGAAACAACAACAACTGGTTCAGAAACAACAACAACAGGTTCAGAAACAACTACAACTGGATCTGAAACAACGACAACTGGTTTAGAAACAACAACAACTGGCTCTGAAACAACCACAACTGGTTCTGAAACAACAACAACTGGCTCCGAAACAACAACCACTGGTTCGGAAACAACAACAACTGGTTCAGAAACAACAACAACTGGATCGGAAACAACAACAACTGGATCTGAAACAACGACAACTGGTTCAGAAACAACAACAACTGGTTCAGAAACAACAACAACGGTAACAGAAACAACGACAACTGGCTCCGAAACAACAACCACTGGTTCAGAAACAACAACAACTGGTTCTGAAACAACAACAACTGGATCAGAAACAACGACAACTGGTTCAGAAACAACAACAACTGGATCTGAAACAACGACAACTGGTTCAGAAACAACAACAACTGGTTCAGAAACAACAACAACGGTAACAGAAAAAACGACAACTGGCTCCGAAACAACAACCACTGGTTCAGAAACAACAACAACTGGATCCGAAACAACGACAACTGGTTCAGAAACAACGACAACTGGATCAGAAACAACAACAACTGGTTCTGAAACAACAACAACTGGATCAGAAACAACAACAACTGGATCAGAAACAACAACAACTGGATCTGAAACAACGACAACTGGTTCAGAAACAACAACAACCGGTTCAGAAACAACGACAACTGGATCAGAAACAACAACAACTGGTTCTGAAACAACAACAACTGGATCAGAAACAACAACAACTGGATCCGAAACAACAACAACTGGTTCAGAAACAACGACAACTGGATCAGAAACAACAACAACTGGTTCTGAAACAACAACAACTGGTTCTGAAACAACAACAACTGGATCAGAAACAACGACAATTGGATCAGAAACAACAACAACTGGATCTGAAACAACGACAACTGGTTCAGAAACAACAACAACTGGTACAGAAACAACGACAACTGGTTCAGAAACAACAACAACCGGTTCAGAAACAACGACAACTGGATCAGAAACAACAACAACTGGTTCTGAAACAACAACAACTGGATCAGAAACAACAACAACTGGATCCGAAACAACAACAACTGGTTCAGAAACAACGACAACTGGATTAGAAACAACAACAACTGGATCCGAAACAACAACAACTGGTTCAGAAACAACAACAACTGGATCCGAAACAACAACAACTGGTTCTGAAACAACAACAACTGGATCAGAAACAACAACAACTGGATCCGAAACAACGACAACTGGTTCAGAAACAACAACAACTGGATCCGAAACAACAACAACTGGTTCAGAAACAACGACAACTGGATCAGAAACAACAACAACTGGATCCGAAACAACAACAACTGGTTCAGAAACAACAACAACTGGATCCGAAACAACAACAACTGGTTCTGAAACAACGACAACTGGATCAGAAACAACAACAACTGGATCCGAAACAACGACAACTGGATCAGAAACAACAACAACTGGATCAGAAACAACAACAACTGGTTCAGAAACAACAACAACGGTAACAGAAACAACGACAACTGGCTCCGAAACAACAACCACTGGTTCAGAAACAACAACAACGGTAACAGAAACAACGACAACTGGTTCAGAAACAACGACAACTGGATCAGAAACAACAACAACTGGTTCTGAAACAACAACAACTGGTTCTGAAACAACGACAACTGGATCAGAAACAACAACAACTGGATCTGAAACAACGACAACTGGTTCAGAAACAACAACAACTGGATCTGAAACAACGACAACTGGTTCAGAAACAACAACAACCGGTTCAGAAACAACGACAACTGGATCAGAAACAACAACAACTGGATCCGAAACAACAACAACTGGTTCAGAAACAACGACAACTGGTTCAGAAACAACAACAACCGGTTCAGAAACAACAACAACTGGATCAGAAACAACAACAACTGGATCCGAAACAACAACAACTGGATCAGAAACAACGACAACTGGATCAGAAACAACAACAACTGGATCCGAAACAAC
Source organism: Uranotaenia lowii (assembly GCF_029784155.1). Taxonomy (NCBI): domain Eukaryota; kingdom Metazoa; phylum Arthropoda; class Insecta; order Diptera; family Culicidae; genus Uranotaenia; species Uranotaenia lowii. Next base: position 53,703,514 of record NC_073692.1, read on the forward strand.
AACAACTGGTTCAGAAACAACAACAACTGGATCCGAAACAACAACAACTGGTTCTGATACAACGACAACTGGATCAGAAACAACGACAACTGGATCAGAAACAACAACAACTGGATCTGAAACAACGACAACTGGTTCAGATACAACAACAACTGGTTCCGAAACAACAACAACTGGATCAGAAACAACAACAACTGATTCTGTAACATCAACCACAGGTGGTTGTTGTTCAGACACAACAACTGGAGTAGTTACAACCACTGGTTCAGACACAACAACCACTGGTTCTGAAACAACGACATCTGCATCAGAAACAACAACAACTGGATCAGAAACAACAACTGTTTCTGAAACTACCGTTACAACACCTTCAACAACTTCGACTGCAGTTACTACAACGATAGGAACAACAACTGTTGTCAATTCAGCATTTGTTTATAGAGGTTTGAACCTAAAGATGACTATTCCTGGTGGAGCACGAATTTATATAAGACCAAAACCAAAACGATTTACTGCATCTGAGATAATTATCTGTACGAACGATGGATGTGTGATTGTGAATGATGATGGAACAACTACACCAATTACATTTGATGAAAATGCATTTGTGCCAACTGATGACCTTTCATGCGTCACCTCACAATGTTCTATTCAAGATTCGACTACGGGTCAAATAATCGATATCACAAGCACGGTAACAGCAAACCCTGATGGTAGCACTGTAACCACTACGGTTTCTACAACTGGTACAACTGTGACGATAACCAATAATTCTATTACAAATGTTGAACCTACTCCATCCACTACGACAGAAATGGGAACAACAACTTCATCAGACACAACGACTTCTGGTAAGTAGCAATAGCTTTTAAACATATATACAATTTTAGTGCTACAAAAAGCGCAGGGCGGCTAGCGAAAGTCTGGTTAAATCGGCCAGGCGTATTGGGTTCGAGACCCGATTTTTGCTCAAACTATTGGTTTCAAATCTCGATGGGTAAGCGATATTTGAGATGAAAGCTCAACTCTGAGAAAAAAAAAAGCTTAAATCTGATAGATGTGCTCCTCACGGGTTGAAGAGGACTGCATCCCCGTGGCTACTGTATGTCGACTGTTTGTAGAAATGTATGGGTGGCGGATATGGTGTAAACTGTATTAGAAATTTGCTGAATTTATAATCTGTAAATGGCAGAAACCAACAGAAAGCAATTCTTCTACCAACATGGTTTCTAAGATGTTTTAGATGAAGACGTACCGAATATTGACCTTTTTAACTATTCGGCCAAACGAATATTCGGCCGAATACTCAGTTGGAAATTCTGTAAAGTTTTTAAGAAAAAAAACAATAGCATTTTTTTTTCAAATTCCTTCAGTTTTTTCCATCTTATGCTCCTAAAGTTAAAGAGTCGTTTTTTTCTCAGCCAGATGTGTAATTAAGATCTTCTTCTCGAATGGATCTCTCGTATATTAAAAATTTCAAGAGACGATTCTCAAATTGTCATGACTCACTAAAAGGACATGACTTATCGGGCGTCTATCCAAAAGAGAATGAATTCCAGTGAAATGTGGGACCTAACATGTTGAAACAGGTGCCAAACAATTTGAAGTAGCTTATTTATAGAAGTATCTTCAAAATAGTAGTTAAAAAAAAACGATGATCCTTAATCTTAAGTATATAATACTTTCTATTGTACGTTTTCGCACACTCGGGCAATTCTGGGCGTTTTGTTTCATTTTTTTTTTTGAAAATAATAGGGCTTGTATTAGAAAGACTCACTATAATTCCAAAACATATATGAGTAAAATAAAAGATTTTTTTAATTTAAATTTTCCTCGAATCATATTGGCAGCGTTCAAATCGTATCTAAAAAATTTATGATCATTATTCAATTGATTCTAAAAAATCGTTTTTGGACACAAAAACTAATACTTTTCAAAGACGAATATGAGTTTTTCAAAATTTAATTCAGCAAATAATGTGTATAAACCCGGAAAGAAATACGGGAAGTTTTTAACAACAACTGGCCATCCTGGTCTGATTTGTTTAATCTTGAATTCCTCATTGTATTCATTAAAAAAAAATCAGGAATAATCGGTAATCTTATACAAAGCGATATTTGTCAGCATTTTTTACTACGATCTACAGTGAAAAATACACGCATACACCTTATAAGTTTCACTTAAACCTTAAATTTTTGGTTGTTGGTTAGCTTTTCCAAAATAACTTTTGGATATCCAGCAAACATTTGAAAAATTTGACAAATCTTCTATTGTATCAATTTTAAAATAAATATTCGGCCTATTCTGCGTATCCTGCCAAATACTATGCTCAACTATTCGGTGAGCCGAATATTCGGCTTAACGGTTTTTTGGTGGTATTTGGCGCCGAGTATTCGGTACATCTCTAGTTTTAGGCATGGGTATCAAAATATGTTTTTCTAGCAAAAACAAATTGAAAATTTTGTCGAAAACAAGGCCAATATTCAATTAATTTGGGATAGATAAGATTAACTTTTCGTAGAAATGAAATTTTTCAAACGGCACAACATACACGTATTCCTACGCAAAGTCAACAAGATTTAATTCTTCATAATCGAGACATGCGCACCGAATATCAATAACGTCAAAAGAAAACATACGATAAGAAAAATCACTAAAATAAATTATTTATCTTAAAAGTAGAAGTTCATCCCCAACTAATATACAAATTTTATATCTCTACCAAAAACTATTGTGACCGAAACAACAGGATATGAAACGACAACATCAATCTTGGACACGACGACAACAACAGGGTCAGAAACAACAACAACTGGTTCTGAAACAACGACAACTGGATCAGAAACAACCACAACTGGATCCGAAACAACCACAACTGGTTCAGAAACAACCACAACTGGTTCAGAAACAACCACAACTGGATCAGAAACAACCACAACTGGTTCTGAAACAACCACGACTGGTTCAGAAACAACAACAACTGGATCGGAAACAACAACAACTGGTTCAGAAACAACAACAACTGGATCCGTAACAACCACAACTGGTTCAGAAACAACAACAACTGGATCAGAAACAACCACAACTGGTTCAGTAACAACAACAACTGGATCAGAAACAACCACAACTGGTTCTGAAACAACCACAACTGGATCAGAAACAACCACAACTGGTTCTGAAACAACCACAACTGGTTCAGAAACAACCACAACTGGTTCTGAAACAACAACAACTGGTTCAGAAACAACGACAACTGGATCCGAAACAACCACAACTGGATCTGAAACAACAACAACTGGTTCTGAAACAACCACAACTGGTTCAGAAACAACAACAACTGGATCAGAAACAACAACAACTGGTTCAGAAACAACCACAACTGGTTCAGAAACAACAACTGGATCAGAAATAACCACAACTGGATCAGAAACAACAACAACTGGTTCTGAAACAACCACAACTGGATCAGAAACAACAACAACTGGATCAGAAACAACAACAACTGGATCAGAAACAACAACAACTGGTTCTGAAACAACGACAACTGGTTCAGAAACAACAACAACTGGATTAGAAACAACGACAACTGGATCCGAAACAACCACAACTGGATCAGAAACAACGACAACTGGATCCGAAACAACTGGATCAGAAACAACAACAACTGGTTCTGAAACAACGACAACTGGTTCAGAAACAACAACAACTGGATTAGAAACAACGACAACTGGATCAGAAACAACCACAACTGGATCAGAAACAACGACAACTGGATCCGAAACAACGACAACTGGATCAGAAACAACGACAACTGGATCCGAAACAACCACAACTGGATCAGAAACAACGACAACTGGATCAGAAACAACAACAACTGGATCAGAAACAACAACAACTGGATCCGAAACAACCACAACTGGATCAGAAACAACGACAACTGGATCCGAAACAACCACAACTGGATCAGAAACAACGACAACTGGATCCGAAACAACCACAACTGGATCAGAAACAACGACAACTGGATCCGAAACAACCACAACTGGATCAGAAACAACAACAACTGGATCAGAAACAACCACAACTGGATCAGAAACAACGACAACTGGATCCGAAACAACCACAACTGGATCAGAAACAACGACAACTGGATCAGAAACAACCACAACTGGTTCAGAAACAACGACAACTGGATCCGAAACAACCACAACTGGTTCTGAAACAACCACAACTGGATCCGAAACAACCACAACTGGATCAGAAACAACGACAACTGGATCCGAAACAACCACAACTGGATCAGAAACAACGACAACTGGATCAGAAACAACAACAACTGGATCAGAAACAACAACAACTGGATCAGAAACAACGACAACTGGATCCGAAACAACCACAACTGGATCAGAAACAACGACAACTGGATCCGAAACAACCACAACTGGATCAGAAACAACGACAACTGGATCCGAAACAACCACAACTGGATCAGAAACAACGACAACTGGATCCGAAACAACCACAACTGGTTCAGAAACAACGACAACTGGATCCGAAACAACCACAACTGGCTCAGTAACAACAACCACTGGATCAGAAACAACAACAACTGGTTCAGAAACAACAACAACTGGTTCAGAAACAACAACAACTGGTTCAGAAACAACAACAACTGGTTCTGAAACAACAACAACTGGATCAGAAACAACAACAACTGGATCAGAAACAACAACAACAGGTTCTGAAACAACAACAACTGGTTCTGAAACAACGACAACTGGATCAGAAACAACAACAACTGGTTCTGAAACAACAACAACAGGTTCAGAAACAACCACAACTGGATCTGAAACAACGACAACTGGTTCAGAAACAACCACAACTGGTTCAGAAACAACAACAACTGGATCCGAAACAACCACAACTGGCTCAGTAACAACAACCACTGGATCAGAAACAACAACAACTGGTTCAGAAACAACAACAACTGGTTCAGAAACAACAACAACTGGTTCAGAAACAACAACAACTGGTTCTGAAACAACAACAACTGGATCAGAAACAACAACAACTGGATCAGAAACAACAACAACAGGTTCAGAAACAACAACAACTGGTTCAGAAACAACAACAACTGGATCAGAAACAACAACAACTGGTTCAGAAACAACCACAACTGGTTCAGAAACAACGACAACTGGATCCGAAACAACCACAACTGGATCAGAAACAACAACAACTGGTTCAGAAACTACAACAACTGCATCAGAAACAACAACAACTGGATCAGAAACAACAACAACTGGTTCTGAAACAACAACAACAACTGGTTCAGAAACAACAACAACTGGATCAGAAACAACAACTGGTTCAGAAACAACAACAACTGGTTCAGAAACAACAACAACTGGTTCAGAAACTACAACAACTGCATCAGAAACAACAACAACTGGATCAGAAACAACAACAACTGGTTCTGAAACAACAACAACTGGATCAGAAACAACAACAACTGGTTCAGAAACAACCACAACTGGTTCAGAAACAACGACAACTGGATCCGAAACAACCACAACTGGATCAGAAACAACGACAACTGGATCCGAAACAACCACAACTGGTTCAGAAACAACAACAACTGGTTCAGAAACAACAACAACTGGATCAGAAACAACGACATCTGGATCAGAAACAACCACAACTGGATCAGAAACAACAACAACTGGATCCGAAACAACAACAACTGGATCAGAGACAACCACAACTGGTTCAGAAACAACAACAACTGGATCAGAAACAACAACAACTGGTTCAGAAACAACAACAACTGGTTCAGAAACAACAACAACTGGATCTGAAACAACGACATCTGGATCAGAAACAACAACAACTGGATCCGAAACAACCACAACTGGTTCTGGAACAACGACAACTGGATCAGAAACAACAACTGGATCAGAAACAACAACAACTGGATCAGAAACAACAACAACTGGTTCAGAAACAACAACAACTGGATCAGAAACAACCACAACTGGTTCAGAAACAACAACAACTGGATCAGAAACAACAACAACTGGTTCAGAAACAACCACAACTGGATCAGAAACAACGACAACTGGATCTGAAACAACGACAACTGGATCAGAAACAACCACAACTGGCTCAGAAACAACAACAACTGGTTCAGATACAACGACAACTGGATCCGAAACAACCACAACTGGATCAGAAACAACAACAACTGGTTCAGAAACAACAACAACTGGATCAGAAACAACAACAACTGGATCAGAAACAACAACAACTGGTTCAGAAACAACAACAACTGGTTCAGAAACAACGACAACTGGATCCGAAACAACGACAACTGGTTCAGAAACAACAACAACTGGATCAGAAACAACAACAACTGGATCAGAAACAACGACAACTGGAACAGAAACCACCACCACACAAACGACTACTACTGCTTTGCCTACAACTACAGAAATACCTACTACAACAACGAGGTTGACTACAACTACTCGAAGAACAACTACAACAACGCTGAAACCAACTACTACAACAAAATGTCCTCTTACAGGTTAGTAGATTTTAGCAAATTTAAATTTACTCCACAGAAGCGTTGTATTCTGTTCGACATCCAACTGAATGATGAAAAGTTACTCTGACATGATGGATATGAGTATTTGTCGTAAGACGAGAACAGCAACAGCAGCAGACCTGACATTTGGGAATGTGAATAACTTTTTGGTTTTTCAAATTCGACCAATACTTGTACCCATCAGGGTATTAGAAATGTCATTGATAGCAATCAAAACGCCTTCGTTTGATGTTGTTTTTTCACGCTACGCGGGATACTAAATGATATTTTTTTCATCTTCACTAGGAATAACCTCTTGCAAGGAAGTCCGAGCCTCTGGTTTTTACACTGCGCTTCTACCTGACTGCAGCCAGCTGAGCGTATATTGTCTCATCGATAATACCGGACAAAAGTGGGCACAGATACAGCTGCGGTCGAACCGAAACTTCAATATGTTTATGAATTGGTACTACTATAAGCAAGGTGCTTCTCTACGATCTCCACGACGTAATTTCTGGGCTGGACTGGAAACATTGTATAGGGTATGCATGTGTATAGATTATTGGGAAATTTTTTTTTAAATTAAATGTTTCATTGCAGCTCACCAAATCGAAACCACTGAAAATTCAGTTCAATTACGAAGATTCCGTAACGCGACTCAGTAGAGCACAGTTTACGGCGTTCCAGATTGGCGGTGCACATACGATGTATCAACTCACTAGCCTTGGAAACTTCTCCGGCACGCTGCAACGTATCGTGAACATGCAGGTCGGCCAAAAGTTTACCACATGGGATCAAGATAACGACAACGTTCCTCGTACAAACTGTGCCAGCCAAACGGGTGGAGGCTGGTGGTTTGGCTCTACATGTTACACCCATTTGAACTCTTGGTATGCGAACAATCTGAAATCGAACATTCTGCTGGCATGGTAATAAAGTTACCGTTCTATTAAATGTCTTGTGTTATAAATATTCGAGAAACGCCTACAAATTTTCTTCGTTTTTGCCTTTGTTATATCTACCGTTTTAATTATTTTATATGTACCGAGTAGGTAGTATTTTACAGGTCGTGATGTAAAGTTGTCCAAAGCCCAAGAAATCGAGGGATGTATACGCCATATACGCTGAGCTTGGAGCCTTTCAAACGCACCAGTAGTATTTTTTTAAATACATCCGTGAAAAGAATTACCATTAGTATCGAGAACTATTAGTTTTGAAAGTGGACAAAGACCATTCACATCAACGCAATCCATTAATCATCTCAGAACTTGAAACAAACATGTAATTCATAACAATTTTGTCATGATGGTTCAGCCAGGCAATATTCTTATTTCTCCGGATTCTAAAATGTATAGTAGATCAATGGTACACGAATTGAAACGAAACACTTTAAGTAACACCACAAAAGTTATTTGGTGAAACTCGGCCCGGGAAATTGCAAGTTACAGCTGTTAGAGTTTGAAGGATCATCTCGATTAAGCTGTCAAAGTTAAGTTTTTTTTTAACCTTGAGCCTTTAAGTGTCAATTTTTGCTGACCATTTCCTTGTAATTTCATGTATTTCACGAGTTAATCTTTTACATACGTTTCGAACGTTTCGGGTTGACCAGCATTTTCTTCACGCCTAGCCTGAGCTATCTGAGCGATGACACATTCCAGCGTGACGTGAGGACTTTTGGACAGGTTTTTTTGCACAAATTGTAAATTTTCTTATTTTTCAGCCAAAGATCCGCAAAAAACTGAATTTCGACAGTGAATTGCGACGAGGCGCCCTGTTTTGGAATTTTGTGTCCTCTACTATAAATCATGTCTAATTGAATATGAGGACGTGGGGGGTTAGGGTTTTACATCTATGAAAATTATATTTAAACATGATTGCTCACGCATACGTGCGCTTCAAATAGTGTGTGTGTGTGTGTGTGTGTGTGTGTGTGTGTGTGTGTGTGTGTGTGTGTGTGTGTGTGTATGTATGTGTGTGTGTATGTGTGTGTGTGTGTGTGTGTGTGTGTGTGTGTGTGTGTGTGTGTGTGTGTGTGTGTGTGTGTGTGTTTGTGTGTGTGTGTATATGTGTGTGTGTGTATATATGTGTGTGTGTGTGTGTGTGTGTGTGTGTGTGTGTGTGTGTGTGTGTGTGTGTGTGTGTGTGTGTGTGTGTGTGTGTGTGTGTGTGTGTGTGTGTGTGTGTGTGTGTGTGTGTGTGTGTGTGTGTGTGTGTGTGTGTGTGTGTGTGAGTGTGTGTGTGAGTGTGAGTGTGTGTGTGTCGAGCGGCGAATATGTTGGCATGTACCTCTTAAAATCTTAGACAATAGAATACCGCGTGTTCGGGTGTCTCGTCCGCATCACCACATGTCAGGCAGACCGGCGAGGTTCCATGTCCGAACGTGATTCTTCATGACCAGTCAGGAATTGACATTTGGGATCAAACGATGGGTCCACCTTCCTCGTTCTGAGCTGTCCGACAGCTGCTGCCAGTTAGCCATGGAGATATCTTTGCCTCGTGTTCTCAAGTTTTGCGTGCCTCTATTTTCGTAGCAATAGGAGTCCTCCACCAACAAAACCGAGATGGGCATGACTCCCGCTACAACGCATAAAGACTCCGACAAAACGGTGCGGTATGCACTGATGACCCGCAAATCCATTCGCCTCTGTAGACTGTTCAGCTTCTGCTGGTTACACTCAGGTTCGGTACCCTCATTTTTATAAGCGAAGGAGCAATCACTGCCCAGCTGGCACTATTGAAGGCATTGCGCAAGTCCAATGTTACTACCGCACAAAAACGTTCCCCTCTTCTCTTCTTGAGTCTGGCTTTGTCAGCCGTTTCGATAACAGTTCAAATAGCGTCGACAGTGCTTCGCCCTTTTCGAAAGCCAAATTGTTTATTGTACAATTCGCATTCGCCCTCGGTGTACAGCTGTGAATATAGCAGTGCATAGTTAGCTTTTTACCTCTATAAAAATTATATTTAAACATGATTGCTCACGCATACGCGCGCTTTAAATTGTGTGTGTGTGTGTGTGTGTGTGTGTGTGTTTTCTTTTTTTTTTTTGGTTATCCAGATGGTAAATTCGAAGAAAGAATTTTACGAATTGGTCCCAATGCACGTCGAGTGCCGTGTCTACATGGGAACAATGGGTCAACTTGTTACTCATCCGTCTACACTTATCTGCCGTGATATGCCGAATTGACGTATATGCCATTCCCAGATCTCGTCATTAAGAGTGTCTTCTCCCTTCCCCCACTTTCCATCTGACTAGGAGATCTGGCTACGACAAATATTTCTATGATTGTTTGGTACCCCTCCCTTTTTCCAGAGAGGAAACAGGAAGATTTGGCATGTGGGGGTATTTGGATACGAGAGATGTTTCAATGATTATTTGAGACCCTTCCTTTCTTTCAGTGGAGAGATTGAAATGGGGAGAGGAGCTGCCATACAATTTTTATTGTGAAATTCGATAACTATTCGAGCATATGGAACCGAATTTGCTTGAGTTTGGGTAAAGGTTCTATGATTGTTTGATACTCCTTCCGAATTGCATTGAGGAGAGGAGGGTAACCATACAAATTTTTGCAATACTCGATAACTTATCAACCGAGGGGAATCAAATTTGGCGAGCGAGGGCGTTTGGGTGAACGAAATGTTCCCAAGACGGTTTGAAGCTCTTCCCACCTTTCATTAGAGAAACAAAAAGGGGGAGGGGGCTCCCATATAATTTCTAGCAGAACAAGTGAAATAATCGAGCAAATGGAACTAAATTTGGCATGGGAAGGTATTTGGATACCTGCCCCAGACAACCATTTGGTGGGTATAATGCAGCAAACCCAGTATATACGTATCATTTTGGAAGCCATATAGGTACATTAGCACACATATTCTTGATTTGGATTGTTTTGTCGTAAAAAAATCATGCAATATATTTAAATACGATAAAGAATATGCATGGGACGCACATTGTAGGTGCATATATACGAATTGTCGTAATGAAAACATGCAATGCATGTAATTACGATAAAGGATATGCATGGGCCGCACATTGTAGGTGCAGATATACAAAAATGAGTTTAAATAACATTCATACGATATAATCTGTAAAATAATATACGACTTCTGGTTGTCTGGGTGATACCCCCTGATCTCAGTAAACAAAAAGGATGAGAAGAGGGGGCCACCAAAGTTTTTCAAAGATGTCTAGAGTTAATCAGTCGAAAGGCACCGCATATGGTATGGTATTGTGTTTGATACGAGTAATGTTTCTTTAATTATTTGGGACGCTTCCCTTTATTGAGTGAGATAGGTAAAGGAGATGGGAACCACAAACATTTTTGTTGCATTTTTATAGAATTAGTCATACTGAAGAAATCAACTTTAGTAGTAAAGGGATTTTGGGATAGAGAAATGTTTCTATGTTTATTCGGGAACTCTCCAGTGAGGAACAAATAGGAAAGAGGGGGGCTCTCATACATTTTTGCTTAACTCGATAACATTTTAAGAAAATGTGTTCAAATTTGTCACAGGAAAGTATAAGGAGATATGAATTTAAGATTCCTTCTTTCCTTTTAGAAAGGAGCTTGAAAAGGGATAGGAATGCACCCATACTTTTTTTTTCTAAATAACTCGAGAGATGAGAAATGATCGAGCAAGGATTGGGGTACGAAAAGTATGTATTTTCTTGTTTATTAAACAGCGGGACTCTTTTAATTATTTTTAATGGCTTGGATGCTTGATCAAGCAAATGGAACCAAATTTGGTTCCATTTTTAAACAAGTTTTAAACAAGAATACGTTTATTGTGGAACTTATAAATAAATAAATACAGTTTAAATTTTCGATACAAAATAATGATTATAAAACAAATTTTAGGACAGGTTTTAAAAACAGAAAAGAATATTAAAGAAAACAAGAATTACTCTCTTTTGTAAAATTCCATTAATTTTAGAAGATGTAGCGAAGCACACCGGGTCAACTAGTTATAAAGCACCATAGACGCGCAATGTAAGTATTTTATCATATGACGCTGAAGCTTGAGGTCAAAACTTCGGATATTTAACTGAACAATTGCCCGTTTTCAAGGCTGGAATACGGAAAGGAAACAGCCGCAATCGCACTTCTTTTTTCATAGATAACAAAAATGTTAAACAAGCGGGCATAAAAGATTGAATCATACATGATTTCAAAACCTACACACTACGAAAAAAATTTGTAAAATCACATCACATGTGATGTAAATAAAAAGAAGCATCATATATGACGGAATTTTCAGTGCTAGTTGGAAATTACACGCCAGTGAATTTTGCAACGTGTAAAATAAAAATGATGTAAAATTTTGTAACGTGTAAAATAAAAATGATGTAAATTATAATCTCACTGAATATTGGAAGAGAAACTTTCCAATTGGAATTTATTTTGTTTTATTTTTTGTTTATATGATTCAACAATGGAATTTTCTCATCTCTTCATAAAAATTAAACCTTTTTATAACTACACAGAAAAAAAATCTGAATCCTAAACAGCACTGAAATAGAAAACCTTTATTATTACATGACGTGGAACGCGATTTATTAATGTAAATTTACAGAATAAAAAAAGTTGAATCCTTAACAGCACTGAATTCTAATGACACGAACATAACTTGACACGGAACACGATTATTTGATGTAAATCTACATCACATATGATGTAAATAAAAAGAAGCATCACATATGACGGAATTTTCAATTCGAATTCAATATTACACGTCTCAAATATTTTACATGTCTTTCATATTTTACAGGTCTGTTGAAGTTTATAGACGTGTAATATTCAACTTGCACTGAAAATTCCATTATATGTGATGCTTTTTTTTCGTTACATCATATGTGATGTAATATTACAACATTTTCGGGTCACACAAAATTCTTAACAGCACTGAATTAGAAATTTCTTAAAATTACACGACATGGAATTTTATAGGACATTGAATTTGAATTTAATTAATATTACAATACACTGAACGCGATGATGTCATGTAAAAATACAAACTGTCGAAAACAGGCAGACACAAATGTCAACAAAGTGTTGCGTCAAGTCGTGCCCAACAATATTTTATTGAAGAAGGTTTTCCGCGATTAAGTTAATCAATCTTGCTGGTTCCTGGAGATCTTCGAGAGGCAGGAATAGGAAAAGGACCATACAGAAAAATGTAAACAAACTGTTAGGTCAAGTCGTGCACCAAAGTATTTTGTCTAAGCCTTTTCCTCGCGCGTGAGTAAGCTTTTCGGTTTTGATGGTTCCCGGAGATCTTTGAGCAGCAGGGATGCGGTTCTGGAAGTTGCTGCATGATACCCAAATTTGGATCCGGTACTTAGGGGAAGAAAATAATTGTGTGAATGTGGCTCCTAATTAAATAAAATTGTGAGATGAAAAAATTTTGCCGCTTGATAAAATAAATTATATTTATAATAAAAAGATTTTATTTTCATTAACAGCTGAGAAAATTCCATTATTTAATCATAATAACAATAAATAAAACAAAACAAATTCCAATTGGAATGTTTTTCTTTTAAGATTCAGTGGTTTTATAATTTACATCTTTTTTATTTTACACGTTGCAAAATTTTACATCATTTTTCATTTTACATGTTGCAGAATTTTACTGGCGTGTAATTTCCAACAAGCACTGAAAATTCCGTCATATATGATGCTTCTTTTTATTTACATCACATGTGATGTGATTTTACAGATTTTTTTCGTTGTGTGTAATTTAATTTATTAATACTTGACGACAAACATTTTTTAGCACACATTTTTTTTTATTAGGATTCACTTCACCCTTTTACTTTCTCCCCCGGATCCTAAGTTGATTAACGTGGAGCCGCTTCCGGAACCGCATCCCTGCTTCACGAAGATCTCCGGGAACCTCACTCGCGGGAAAACTGCTTGAACTTTGGTGCACGACTTGACTTGACACTTTGTTTACATTTGTCTATGGCCTATGGTCCTGTTCTTGACAGTTCATAATTTTACATGACATTATCATGTTCAGTGTTTGTAATATTGATTAAACACAAATTCAATGTCGTCATCACATTCCATGACGTGTAATTTTAAGAAATTTCTTATTCAGTGTTGTTAAGAATTGTGTATGACCAAAAATATTTGTAAAATTACATCACATATGATGTAACGAAAAAGAAGCAACACATATGATGGAATTTTCAGAGCGAGTTGAATATTACACGTCTATGAATTTCAACAGAGGTGTAAAATTTGGAAGACATGTAAATATTTAAGACGTGTAATATTTAATTCGCACTGAAAATTCCGTCATTTGTGATGCTTCTTTTTATTTACATCATATGTGATGGAAATTTACCTCAAATAATCGCATTCCGTGTCATGTAATATTCATGTCCTTCGAATTCAGTGCTATTATGGATTTAACTTTTTTCAATCTGTAAAATTACATCAACAAATCGCGTTCGACGTCATGTAATATTAAAGGTTTTTCAATTTCAGTGTTGTTAAGGATTCAGATTTTTTTTCTGTGTATGGCTGCAAAATCCACGGAATACAAAAAACATAGTTTTGCGGCAAAACTTTTGACATATTTGCATGATATTTTAAATATTTCAGTACAAAAATAACTTCTGAGGTAATAGAACTATTGTAAACCATGAACGCAAAGTTATCCGAAACCAATAACCCTACGTACCGTGTGGATCATCTATCTACCTATAGGGTAACGGACTTATTTTGGACCGGGTACATATTTTGGACCAGCTTTAAGCTTTTTTCCAATATTTCCCTCATAAAACATTTTAATCGTGATTTTTTTAACAGATATAGTTAAAGCTACTTCTTATGATTCTAATCGTGTCTAACATTCAATTTAAATAAGATGATAAGGGAGAGAAAATTGAAAATGAAGTTTTGAATTTTCACAGTTGAGCCGAATCAAGCCCATTTCAGGAGGACGTGCCATTATTGAAGTCAACTTTCAAGAAGTTTTCTGCCTAGCTGTGATGAATTTAACAACTACAAACATGTTCAAAGCTATGAAAAAACACTTGAAAACTAGTTTGCAAGCTTGAAGAACCAAAAAAAACTTGTTTTGATACCAAATTTACCCATGTCGAAAATAGGTCCTACTAAATTCTTTAGGGACTTATTTTGGACCACTCAACATAACCTGGGTATTAAACTTGATGTTAAATGTTCATGAATGTAATAAGACGTAGAACAACGATATGAAAAGAATTTTGAACACTTTTTTAAACGCTTACTAAAAATTAAGTTTGGAATTTTGGTATTATTTTATACAATTAACTAGCTAAGGCTCAAACCCGCCTTTAAACGGGGTTTATTTCAAATGACATAAACCCAAGCCAATGATTGTTTTAACTTACTTTCAGAACTTTAAACCTTGTTGATCTTACAATCTACATTAATCGCAACTGTTTTATTAGCATTTGTCAAAAGCAACAGCTTAAAGAAACTTAAAAACATGAAAAAGGTGAACATTCACGATTTTTTAATTAAGTTATTATTTTTTATGCTTCATAATAAATTATTGACACTTTAGTCTATAAGGTTACAACCATTCGATTACAACCGATGATTTACGAGAAGAAAAATATACTTGGTTAGGTAGAAGAGACGAAATATAAAGCCCGGGGGGAGGAGAAAACCGAGGAAAAACCAACAATAAATCGGCAAATATGTAGCGAGTTTAATTTTTGTAAAAGTTTCAACATACAAGTGTGCCTAAATAGATGCTGGGGAAAAGTTGAAGAAAGTTAGTTCAGGAACAAATTAAAGTGAACAAATCAAACTTATTTACAAGAATGACAAAGGAAAAGAATTGCTGCATTATTCGCATAACTGCGCATCAATCGCTGTCGTAAATATAGCAAAATTTAGATTATGTTTGAGGGTGGTCCAAAATAGGTCCAAAGGGTGGTCCAAAATAAAAACCTGGTGGTCCAAAATAACGACCAGAGTAATGATCGAAAAAATGAGTTTTTAGGCTCAAATCTTGTTATATTGCAACAAACGACGACATGTTTCGATTGAAAAAGTCTCGATCGTTGTAATGAACAGATAAAGCAGTCAAAAATTGTAACATGTACTTTTTTAATTCAGAAAATAGTATAGCCACTTCCCAAAGCGGTCCAAAATTGTTCCGTTATCCAATATATAAAAAGCAATTTCTGTGGGTTTGTTTGTTTGTTTATTTGTCCACTATAGGCTCAGCCATCTTAAGAGCTAGAGCTAACGGGTATAAAAAAAAACACTATTTTCACGATTTTTTTTACCAGAGCTATCGTTCAAACAAATGTATTCAAATTTTTTGCATTATACAAAGCATTGTTAAAAGAACATTTAGTAATTTTTTTGTAAAAAAATATTTAAAAATGAGCCGGTGACGGAACACTTTCGAGGATGCCTTTTAGAAAACAGGATTTTCGGTGGACACTGTATCTCAGCACAGAATCATCTGAAGTCAAAAAATCAGAGCAAAATATTTTTAATAGATATTTTTCTGGACCCCAACGTTTTTATTGAACTAAAAATTTTTTTTTATGAAATTTTTGTGGCTGTTTGAAGTAAAAACTACGATTTTTCACGAAAAAATCCGCCATTTTTCACCTGTAAAATCTCCCCAAAGTAAAAAAAAAACAAAAAAGAAAAACGTTGGGGTCTGGTATTTTATATGTAGAAAATATGTTCCAAATTTGAAAAGAATCGGATAAGACGTTTTCAAATGACGATGTCCATGGACTTTAAAAATGTGCTTTCGAGAAAAACGCGTTTGAAGTTTCTGCTCTTGCTTTCTTGCAGTATTAGATTTTTTGAAAGTGTTAGACCCTACCCCCCCTTAATGGTTAAATACATTGCACAATAGGGAAAAAAGTGTACAAACCGCGAAGAAATTCAATATCTTTCGTGCTACATGACCAAAATCTATAAAAATATACTTTCCTTTTGTGAAAATTTCCGGAGAATCGATTGGACATAGTTTCAAACGCCGCACAAGCTTACGAACGGAGATGTAGTGCCTTTTTAACCCCTAATTCCCCTATGTTTTGTAAACATTCCAGAAAAACACTGATTAGAACCAGAGAATTTTGAACGAAAACAGACCTATGGTGTGTAATTTTTTCTGAGGAATCGAATGAAGGCTGTTTTGGCCACCGCACGCTTCAGAAAATGGAGTTATGGCTGTTTTTACCCTCAATTCCCCTATATATTTCAATTATTTCACAAAAAAGCTTATTCGAACTTGAAAATTTTGAACCAAATGGATTGTATCTTGTGTGATTTTTTTCGAGGAATCGAATGAATACTGTTTGGCCCCCGCACGCTTTGGAAAATGGAGGCTGTTTTACCCTCAATTTCCCTAAATTTTTCAAATTGTTAAGAAAATGCACGTTAGGACTTGAAAATTTTGAATCTTTTGGGTCGCATCTTATGTAATTTTTTTTCGAGGAATCCAATAAAGGCTGTTTGAGCCACCGCACGCTTCGAAAAATGGAGTTATGGCTGTTTTTACCCTCAATTCCCCTACATTTTTCAATGATTTTAGAAGAAAGCATGTTCGGACTTGAAAATTTTGAACCAAATGGAATGGATCCTATGTGATTTTTTCCGAGGAATCCAACGAAGCCTATCTGAGCCACCGCACGGATTAAGAACAGGAGTTATGGCTGTTTTACCCTCAATTGCCCAAGATTTTTCAAATAGCTCAGAAAAAGCATGTTGGGACCAGATAATTTTGAACAAAAGTAAAGTGTTTTGTGGAGTTTTTTCCGAGGAATCGAATGAAGGCTGTTCGAACCGCCGCACGCTTCGGAAAATTAAGTTATGGCTGTTTTACCTTCAATTCCCCTACATTTTTCACATTGTTAAGAAAACGCATGTTCGGACTTGAAACTTTTGAAACTTTTGGGACGTATCTTGTGTGATTTTTTCCGAGGAATCCAATGAAGGCTGTTTGAGCCACCGCAAGCTATGGAAAATGGAGTTATGGCTGTTTTTACCCTAAATTACCCTACAGTTTTCAATGATTTAAGAAAAAAGCATGTTCGGACTTGAAAATTTTGAACCAAATGAGTTGTATCTTATGTATTTTTTTCCAAGGAATCCAACGAAGCCTACTTGAGCAACCGCACGGATTGGAAACAAAGGTTATGGCTGTTTACCCTCAATTTCCCTATATTTTTCAAATAGCTCAGAAAAAGCATGTTCGGACTTGAAAATTTCGAACCAAATGGAACGTATCATGTGTGATTTTTTTCGAGGAATGCAACGAAGCCTATTTGACACACCGCACACATCGGAAACAGGAGTTATGGCTGTTTTACCCTCAATTCTTTTTCATTTTTCAAAAAGTTCAGAAAAACCATGACCGGACTTGAAAATATTGAACCAAACGAGACTTATCTTATGCATTTTTTTTCCGAGGTTAGTTCAAAATTTTCAAGTCCGAACATACTTTTCTGAGCTATTTGAAAAATATAGGGAAATTGAGGGTAAAACAGCCATAACTTCTGTTTCCAATCCGTGCGGTTGCTCAAATAGGCTTCGTTGGATTCCTTGAAAAAAAATACATAAGATACAACCCATTTGGTTCAAAATTTTCAAGTCCGAACATGCTTTTTTCTTAAATCATTGAAAACTGTAGGGTAATTTAGGGTAAAAACAGCCATAACTCCATTTTCCATAGCTTGCGGTGGCTCAAACAGCCTTCATTCGATTCCTCAGAAAAAAATACACACCATAGGTCTGTTTTCGTTCAAAATTCTCTGGTTCTAATCTGTGTTTTTCTGGAATGTTTACAAAACATAGGGGAATTAGGGGTTAAAAAGGCACTATATCTCCGTTCGTAAGCTTGTGCGGCGTTTGAAACTATGTCCAATCGATTCTCCGGAAATGTTCACAAAAGGAAAGTATACTTTCATAGATTTGGGTTATGTAGCATGAAAGATATTGAATTTCTCCGCGGTTTGTACACTTTTTTTCCCCATTGTGCATTGGATTAAGATGGAAACTTGGTACGTGGGAGTTTCAAGGAACGAGTGATTGATTTCAGGGGTCGAATTTTCATTCAGAGGTCTACGAAAGGGGTCGTCTATATAAAATTTTCAATTTTTTGCGGCATTGACGTTATTATGCATTGGATTGAGATGAAAATTTCCACATAGAAATTTTGAAGATCGTTAATTTTTTCAGGTTTAAAATCTCGAGTCAGGAGTCTGTAAAAATGGTCGTGCATATTATCTGTTCACTGTTTTTGCTATATTGGGGGTAATTCTGCGAGTCGAGTGACAAGTGACACAAAATTTCACTTCTTTATCGATCCTGACTCCAGGAAAAGTTTCAGAGAAGAAACCTTAGTATGAATGAGCTCCAAAAATCGAACACAGGACATTTGAGTTGAAACTTTTTGCCTAGAGTGGTTTCTGGAGTCGGCACAACGAGGTGACGATTTTGCACATCACGTCACGTGACTTTCGGAATAAGCCCCATTGTCTTGATTATATATCGGATTATAATGAAAATTTGCACATGGGAGTTTTACAGCATACCTATGTGTCAAATTTTGGGTTCGTCTTAATATGAAACACGAGAGTTTTGCAGGACGCGGAATCGATTCCTGATAACAAACTTTCTATTAGACAACAGAAAAAGGGTTGACCAAATTTACAGTTTATTGTTTTTGCAATAATTGTTTTATTATGCATGAGATCTAGACAAAATTTCATTCACGGGTGTTTTACAAAACGGATAATTGATTTATGATTTAAAATTTTTAATAAGCCGACAGAAAAGGGGTCGTTAATATTACCTTTTAAATATTTTAGACATAATTTCGTTGTTATGCATCCGAAAATGACAAAAATTCGTAAACGGGTGTTCTTTTCGACAATCAATCTTTTTTTATTGTAAATTTCCATTTGGTAGACAAGCAAATAGGTCGCCAGCAAATTCTGTTTAGTATTTTTAGTAATTTTTTCCTGAAAATGCGCCCAACCAAATACAAAATCATCAGCTTTAATGTTAAAAGCGAAAAGAAGTTCGTACGGGATCAGCTAGTATAGACATAAAAGATTCCATGTGAATTTTAATTTGCGATTTAAAAAAAATGTTGCAAAATCAGGGCCTATGAACTAGGTTTCATTTCATAAAAATCTTCACTCAGAAAAATACTATTATGTATGCCATAAGATTCTCTTATGAAGTGGCGCCATAAGAAAAATTAATGAAATTCATAAGATTGTCTTATGACGCGAATGAATTCTGAAGATGAACGCCTACTTCAATGAGAGGTTGTTGCTTTTCATAAGAGATTATTATGGAAACAGTAAATCACTTTCTAATAAGAAAAAATCTCGATATTTCATGCTGAAAACATTCACTTTATTGTTTGCCAAATTTGTTTAAAATTAAATCCTTCATGGTCACCATCAGCAGCGCATCAACAGACGGCTCCATCAAAGTTTTTTTTTGCCGCATCTAAATCTTCGACCTTTCGTTTTTGCCGATCAGCTTGCTGAAAAGTAAACAAATAATGTATTTTAGTTTACTAATATATTCAACGTTCACACCAAAAACATCAAATAGAACTTACCATTCCGGAGATAACAATAACATTTAACATTAAAGGAAAACTATAAAAACTATGAACTGGCTATTGCTTCGTATTGTTAGATGATGAAAAAAAACTGATGCTATGAATGAATGTGTTCATCATTTTTTCACAATGCCGTTTCTTCTATTTTTCATAAGAACATCGTATGAAAATTGAAAGAATTTCATAAGACTCTTATGAAAAATTAGTTTGGACGCAAAAAAGGGGTTCATAAGATGTATCTTATGAAATTTATAATAAGATTTCCTCTGAGTGTTGTTAAAAATCGTCTGTGTTCTCTCCACATTAAAATTTCTTCCGATTTTGCCCGAAATATTATCCAAATGATCGAATATCGTTTCGGTTTGAGTATTCACGGCTTACATTTTTTCTTTGTGGCGTTTAAATAGCTCGGGGAGCTGACGCTGGAAATGAAAATAAGAGATAGTTTGGAGAAGGAAATTTTAAAGTTTAGAGTAGGCAGCGTAGAATAGTAAGCGATCATGAGACATTGGTTAGACCATGCACTTCATTATATCCATACCCGGCTGGATATGGACAGAATGCAGTTCAAGATAATATTGTGCGTTTAGATAAAAATTTTATAAAGGTGAACTGGCATCATGGCTGACTTCCGACCAAAACACATTGGGTCGTTTTATTTAAGCGTGCGCCAAGAAATTTTCAAATCAACGTTGCCACAAATTCATTTGAATCGTTTGTGTATCTCATTCTTGCCCGTAAGTGTATTTCACGTGAACACAAACGATTGCTGGCGAAAACAGCAAAAGCAAGGCTGATGTCATGCTGAAACAACTAGCAACGCAACGCAACGCAACGTTCCAATAAGATTGCGTTGCAACGCATTGGTATGTCATGCTGGCGCGACCTGTCACTTTCAAATTCCCTACAAATCATCACTTCTCTACATCTGATAATGCTTTGAATCGTCTTCTTTCTTTCGGGAACCATCAAAAACTCATCAAATCACGACCCGGATTGCAAGAATGCCGAAATTTGAACAGACAAAATTCCTTGTTTTTTTGCCGGAACTAAGAATTCATGAAAATTTTCTCGCCGATTAAGATATTTTTTAGTTTATTATCACAAGTTCGGACAGATCTTCGTACTATTGTGCTTAAAACCCGGAATCACTGCTTCAAATCGAGAAAAAAACAATATTCCTATTGGATTTCCTACTAGTCGCGCTACAAAACACATTGGCATCAGATTGGTCGCGCTATACAAAGCGACCAGTATGACAGGTCTGCGCGATTTCCATGGAGATCAAATGAGAGCTGTGTAGGAAATATAGTTGATTAGTAAGAAATAAAGAAAATTAAATAAAACAATAAAATATATAAATGCCAAATGTAGTCGGAATTTACAAATAATTATTTAGTGTGCACGAGAGTTCTGAAGCCATCTGCTATATGTTCGAATCAATTTCGAACAAGAGAGTTGATTGTGCATCGAGATGGAGAGAAAGCATCGGTAGAATGAGTTCGAATATTTAGTTCTCTGAGAGAACCTGAAGTCCAACCGGACTGGTAAAAGGCAGTTAGAAAAGTGTTGTTGTGAAGAACGGAACGTTTTGCGAGAATTGCGGTATCGGAATAAAAAAAATTATAAGTATTCGATGGATAGAAATAGGGCCAGTGAAATGGTTGAGAACCTCCAGTCACGACAATGGCGCAGTCGGAACGTTTTGCGAGAATTGCGGTATCGGAATAAAAAAAATTATAAGTATTCGATGGATAGAAATAGGGCCAGTGAAATGGTTGAGAACCTCCAGTCACGACAATGGCGTTGTCGGTAAAAGTAGAACAGCTCCCAAATGGTATGTTATTGATACTTTATTTATAAAAGAGATGATGTTTTTGATATTTTCGCGTTGGTAAGAAAAAATGAAAATGTTGTGTTCCAAGATGGCGGAAGGTAGAAATTTTGCTAGTGAAATACCTGCATGCATTTTTACGAACAGAACGATGGACAAAGAGATTTCATTCTAAAAAAAAGGGTTTGTTTAGTGTAAATGAAACTCCCTGGTACATAAAAATGATCGTTAAAATTGGGTTTTAGATATAAAACCAAGTTTTAGAATGGTGCGATTGCGATAAAAATAATAACCATAAAAGGTTTAAGTCAAACACAAAAAAAAGAATAATCATGAAGAAAATTTTAAGATGAAAATTGTTTTAAAAAAATTCTTAATTTTAATGCTTTTTACTTAATTTTAAAAAGCATTTCTACTTAGCGAAAAAAAAAATGTATTAGCTGTAATATGTATGATTGAGTAAGATTAATGTCACTGTTGATGATTCAAGATTCTGAAATTATTAATTAAAGTGAAGAAAAAAAGGAAGACCTGTGGTCAGTGAGCTATAGATCCAAATAGGTTTAGTTAATCAAATAATTAAGCAAATGAAGTCCTGTTTTGGGTGAATGACAGTCCCAACCAGGTTGAGTTAAAAAAAGAAGAGAAAATAAAGTCCTGTTTTGGGTGAATGACAGTCCCAAACAGGTTGAGTTTAGAAAAAAAGGAAATAAAGTCCTGTTTTGGGTGAATGACAGTCCCAAACAGGTTGAGTTTAGAAAAAAAGGAAATGAAGTCCTGTTTTGGGTGAATGACAGTCCCAAACAGGTTGAGTTAAAAAAAAAAAGAAAAAAAAATAAAGTCCTGTTTTGGGTGAATGACAGTCCCAAACAGGTTGAGTTAAAAAAAAAATAAAGTCCTGTTTTGGGTGAATGACAGTCCCAAACAGGTTGAGTTGAAAAAAAAGGAAAAAAATAAAGTCCTGTTTTGGGTGAATGACAGTCCCAATCAGGTTGAGTTTAGAAAAAAAGGAAATAAAGTCCTGTTTTGGGTGAATGACAGTCCCAAACAGGTTGAGTTCAAAAAAGAGAAAATAAAATCCTGTTTTGGGTGAATGACAGTCCCAAACAGGTAGAGTTGAAAAAAAAAGGAAAAAATAAAGTCCTGTTTTGGGTGAATGACAGTCCCAAACAGGTTGAGTTAAAGAAAGAAAAAATAAAGTCTTGTTTTGGGTGAATTATAGTCCCAAAAAGGTTGAGGTAAAAAAAAAGAGAAAAAAATCCTGTTTCGGGTAAATATAATGAAGTTCTATTTAGTAAAAAGAAGTAAAGAGTAAAGAATACGGGGCAAAACAAATAGAGAGAAATAAAGAATAACAGGTAACAATAGTTAAAAGTGAATATTGTCAAAAAAGAGTAACTAGTAGAGAGTCAATATTAAAGCCTGAAGAGTTAAAATAAAAAGTAAAGCGAAGAGTAAACAGTAAATTAACATTGGAGAGCCAAATTTTAAAAGTAGAAAGTAAAAAGTAAAGAATGGAGTTTCAAGACAGTAAAAAGAAAAGAGAAAAGAATATAAAGTACAAAGCAAAAATTCTATTTAAAGAATAAAAACAAATGAGTAAGATTAAAGAGTATGGGGCTAAGAGTAATCAGAAAAGAAAAGAATAATCATGAAGAAAATTTTAAGATGAAAATTGTTTACAGGTAAAAAAAAATGTAAACGAAAAAAAAATAATGAGAAAATATAGTGAAAGGTACAAGATATGAAATAGCACAAGGGATAAACATGTAAAAAAAAATTTAAAATAAAAATTAAGAAAAAAAAACACTGTTAAGAGTAAATAGCAAAATGTGAGAATTAAACCTTGGGAAGTTAAGAGTTATTCATAAAGATTGAAAAGTACATAGCAAACAGAAAACAGAAAAGCGTAACGAGTATAATGTGAAGTAGAAAGATTAAAAACAGTTAAAACAACGAGTAAGAGAAAAAAATGGATCGTAAACAAATTAAGTGAAATATATTGAGTTTAAAAAGTAAAGAGAAGAGAGTCAAAATGAAACCTACTGAGAAATCAAAAGGGTAAAGTAAGAATTGAAAAATGTACAGAATAAAGAGTAAACAGTGAAAAGTAAAGGTAATGATTAAAGGTTAAAAAATGAGCAAAGATTGAAAGGTAAGGGGACGAAGATCAAAAGTAAAGTGTTAAAGTATAAAGAAAAACAAATTGGTAGAAATTTTTAAAGTGATTAGCAGAGAGTAAGAAGGAAACTTTGAAGGGTTTAGAGTAACAAGTAAAATATGAAAAGTAAAGAGTTTAAGGGAAAGTGTTATAAGGAAAGAAGTAAATTTACAGAGCTAAGTGTTAGTGTTAAGTTATGAGTAACAAGTTATGAACAAGGAGTATAGAGACAATTAATGAATAAAAAGAAATGACTTAAGTGTAAACAAAAAGAAGAAAGATAAAAAAAATAGTTAAGATTAGAGGTTTATTGAAAAAAAAAACCAAATTAAAAAAGAGAGAGAGAGATAGAGAGAGAGAGAATAAACATTGGAAAGCAGAATTTGAAAAGTAGAAAGTGAAAAGTAAAGAATAAAGTGTCAAGACTGTAAAAAGAAAAGAGAGAAGAATAAAAAGTACAAACAAAAATTCTATTTAAAGAATAAAAAAAAGAAATGAATAAGATTAAAGAGTATGAGGTTAAGAGTAATCAGAAAAGGAAAGAATAAGAGATCAAGAGAAAAAAAACGTAGAAGAAAACAAATAGAGTGAAGAGCAATTTTAAAGACCGAAAAGTAAAAAAAAATGAATAGAGTATGCAGAAAAGTGAAGAGTAAAATAAACCAATTGATGAGGGAATGTAGTGCATAGTATTAATAGTAAGATAATGATGAACCATAGTCAAAAGTAAAGAGAAACGGGAAAACAGTGAAAGGTCTAAGATATAAAATTGCAAGAGGTAAACAGGTAAAAATAAATTGAAAATTGAAAATAAAAAAAAAAAAAAAAAAAAACAATGTTAAAAGAAAATTGCAAAATGTGAGAAATAAATCTTGAAGAGTTAAGAGTTATTCATGAAGAGTAAAAAAAAACAGAAAAGCGTAGCGAGTAAAATGTTAAGTAGAAAGATTAAAAACAGTTAAAACAACAAGAAAGTGGAAAGAATGGATAGTAAATAAAAAGTGAAATATATTGTTACTAAAAAGTAAAGAGAAGAGAGTCAAAGTGAAACCTACAGCGAAATTAAAAGGGTAAAGTAAGAATTGAAAAATGTACAGAATAAAGAGTAAACAGTGAAAAGTAAAGGTAATGATTAAAGGTTAAAAAAATGAGCGAAGATTGAAAGATAAAGGGACGAAGATCAAAAGTAAAGTGTTAAAGTACAAAGAAGAAAAAAAAAGTAAAATGTCAAAGGTATGAAGTAGTAGGAAAAATAGATACAAATGTTTAAAGTGAAAAGTGAAGAGTTAGAAGTAAATTTTGAAAGGTTTAGAGTAACAAGTAAAATGTGAAAAATGAAGAGTTTAGGGAGAAGTGTTAAAAGGAAAAAAGTAAACTCACAGAGCTAAGTTTAATAAGTTATGAGTAACAAGTTATGAACAAGGAGTATAGATACAATTAATGAATAAAAAGAAATGACTTAAGTGTAAACAATACAGAAGACAGAAAAAAAATAGTAAAGAGTAGAGTTTTATTGTAAATAAAAACAAAATAATAAAGAGAGAGAGAAGAGTAAAAAGTAAATAAATATTGGAGAGCAGAATTTGAAAAGTAGAAAGTGAAAAGTAAAGAATGAAGTGTCAAGACTGTAAAAAGAAAAGAGAAAAGAATTAAAAGAACAAAGCAAAAATTCTATTTCAGGAATAAAAAGAAATGAGTAAGTTTAAAGAGTATGAGGTTAAGAGAAATTAGAAATGAACAGAATTACAGGTCAAGAGTAAAAAAAAACGTTGAGGAACAAATAGAGTGGAGAGCCATTTTAAAGACTGAAAAGTAAAAAAAAATGAATAGAGTATACAGAAAAGTGAAGAGTAAAATAAACAAATTGATTTATACACAGAAAACAAAAAAGGTAAATAAACAAGAATGATATGTGAAGGGTACGTTAAAAGAGTCGAAATTAGGGATTAAAAAAAAAGAAAAACGAAATAGTAAAGAGAAATGACTTAAGTGTACACAATAAAGAATAAAGAGAAAAACGAAATATTCATGAGTAGAGGTTTAATGTAAGAAAAATAAAAAAAATAAAGAGAGAGAGAGAAGTGTTAACAGTAAATTAACATTGGAGAGCCAAATTTGAAAAGTAGAAAGTGAAAAGTAAAGAATGGAGTTTCAAGACAGTAAAAAGAAAAGAGAAAAGAATGTAAAGTACAAAGCAAAAATTCTATTTAAAGAATAAAAACAAATGAGTACGATAAAAAAGTGTGAAGTTAAGAGTTATCAGAAAAGAAAAGAAATAGAGGTCAAGAGTAAAAAAAATGTAGACGAAAAAAAAAAAAGAGAAAACAGGAAAAGGTCCGAGGTATAAAATAGCAAGAGATAATAAGGTAAAAAAAAAAGTTTAAAATAAAAATAAAAAAAAAAAACAATGTTAAAAGTAATTAGCAAAATGTGAGAAGTAAACCTTGGAGAGTTAAGAGTTGTTAATAAAGAGTGGAAAGTACAGAGCAAACAGAAAACAGAAAAGCGTTACGAGTAAAATGTGAAGTAGAAAAATTAAAAACAGTTAAAAAAAACAAGTAAGAGAAAAGAATGGATAGTAAATAAAAAATGAAATATATTGAGACTAAGAAGTAAAAAGAAGAGAGTCAAAGTAAAACCTAATGAGAAATTAAAATGAAAAATGTTAAGAATGAGGAGTAAACAGTGAAAAGTAAAGGTAATGATTAAAGGTTTAAAAATGAACAAAAATTGAAAGGTAAAGAGACGAAGATCAAAAGCAAAGTGTTAAAGTACAAAAAAAAAAGTAAAATGTCGAAGGTATAAAGTAAGAAGTAAACTTCGAAGAGTTTAAGAATGAAATAGAGTATAGAATGAAATGTAAACAGTGTAGATAAGAATAAAAAAAAAATGATATAATTAAGGTTAAGGGTCAAAAGTAAAGAGTAACAGAAAATTGTGAAGAGTGAAAGTAAACAGTGAAAAGTAAAGATTTGAAGTTGATACATCCACGGAAAAGTACAGAGTAATGTAAATTGTATAGTATAAAAATGAACGTTAGTTTTTTCTTTAGTTTGCGTTAAAAAAAGATAAGATAGGAAATAAAATTGGTAAAAAAACCATCTTACCACTTAAAATGCCGAAACGACATGTAATCATGAATTTCTTATACTTCTCTCGTGTGATTAAATATCTCGAGCACGTTTAAGATTGAAATTATTCATTCAGTTAAATATTGTTGAAGGAAAAAGTCAATGTTAAAATCGAAGAAACAATTTCTTATTGATTTAATACATGAAGTAACTAAAATATGCGAATTGCTTTTTTGAGTAGGGGTGGAGGCGAATGTAGGAAATATAGTTGATTAGTAAGAAATAAAGAAAATTAAATAAAACAATAAAATATATAAATGCCAAATGTAGTCGGAATTTACAAATAATTATTTAGTGTGCACGAGAGTTCTGAAGCCATCTGCTATATGTTCGAATCAATTTCGAACAAGAGAGTTGATTGTGCATCGAGATGGAGAGAAAGCATCGGTAGAATGAGTTCGAATATTTAGTTCTCTGAGAGAACCTGAAGTCCAACCGGACTGGTAAAAGGCAGTTAGAAAAGTGTTGTTGTGAAGAACGGAACGTTTTGCGAGAATTGCGGTATCGGAATAAAAAAAATTATAAGTATTCGATGGATAGAAATAGGGCCAGTGAAATGGTTGAGAACCTCCAGTCACGACAAGCTGGTTAGTAGTGTGAACGTTGCGTTGTAGGTCGCGTTGCTAGTTGCTTCAGCATGACATCAGCCCAACAAAAACAATTTCCACCCCGGCAGAGGGTGGTGGTTTGTACAAAATATTTCGATCCCAACCGATGTTACTCAAACCGTTTAGGGGCTCATACAAGCAGTGCCATACACGATGCAAATCGTGTTCACAGCGACAAAATTTCATCTAATTTTATCGCATTTGTACCAATGTTGTGTAGTCTGTGGCCCGCTTAATGTATGTAGAGATACTCTGGTGGATACAAATTTATGTGTGGCAACCGTGGCAACGTTGCATATATGCACTGTTATTTTTTTAAACACAACTGTCAAAAGTTCGGAAGTAAGTTCGGGATCGGAAGTCCGGACTTCCGAAGTAAAATTTAGTGCTGGCGCTATAATAAACCAACCCCTCCTCTGATACCAGTTTGAGGGGACAAGGGTGGGTTCGAGACTGGCCTCTACTTACTTCCCCAAGCATCTCACTTGTCGGCAACTTATGGGATTCGAACCCAAAAGTTTTTCTTGCCGATACCGGGAATCGAACCCAGTACGCCTGGGTTACCAGACTCGCGCCAGCCTATTCACAAGACCACATCAGCGCTCAAATATTCACGGCTTACAATATACAATCATTTATAAAATTATTTCAGTTTATCCAAACAAATTTAAATGAGCTCACCTTTTCTTTTTTTATTCTTTGAAGTTGTCCCTGTTGTGGGACGGACCGCTAGGGCCAGTGCTGGCCCAACTTGCGTTGAGCTCACCTTTTGCAGCTGACCCTTTCTTCCTGCCCTTCTTACAGCAATTCCATTCAAACTCACAATTCTGTGGCTATCAATCTTATCAAACACTTATTATACTTTCCCAGCAGTTCCCCAGCACTTCTTCGAATATGCTTCTGAATTCCACACATTTTCTCATATGTAACTTCATTCATTCCATGACAGAATTTCCACTTTTATACAAAAAAAAATTACAAAAGCACCACCCACAATCTCGGTTTACAGTAGAGTCCGTTTTTACATTAACAGGATATCGCTCTCAGCACAAAACAGTGCGGAAATAAATCAGTATAAAAGCTTTCGTCGACAATTTTCGCCAACCTTCTCAAAACCACACTTCCTATACATCACTAAAAATCACTCAAACCGGAAATAGCTCCACGATCAATCAACTCGAAAAAACACTTGTCCGCGGTTCAGAAAAATATTTAAAAAAATTAATAAGCTGCTGAAACTTAAACGGAAACACTTCGCGGAATTCCATAGTCCTATTTGCCGCTGGTAGTGTTCGTGATTTTTTGCTGGTTGTTTCACCAACACTTTTCAGTTTTGGGACAATTAACCACAAAAACGACCATGTGTGTCGACCGGCTGCCCGTTTTTTATACCGAGAGTTTTTGAGGTTAATTGTCCCGTCTCATCTGCACACGCTTAGCAAGTGTGCGTAAGAAATGTCAAAAACAACTCTATGGAGTTGGATGTACACTCAGGCAAATTCT
Organism: Uranotaenia lowii; assembly: GCF_029784155.1. Lineage (NCBI taxonomy): Eukaryota > Metazoa > Arthropoda > Insecta > Diptera > Culicidae > Uranotaenia > Uranotaenia lowii. Next base: position 53,732,945 of record NC_073692.1, read on the forward strand.
TATTATAATTTTCATAAGATGCATCTTATGAACCGCTTTTTAGAGTGTAAAATAGTTTTTCATAAGAGTCTTATGAAATTCTTTCAATTTTTATACGATGTTCTTATGAAAAATAGAAGAAACGGCATTGTGAAAAAACAATGAACACATTCATTCCACCAGTCATCTATTTCATCGTCGTCAGAAGCACTAACCAATTGTAAAGTTTCTTTAATGTCAATTGATTTTGATAATCTAAATGGTAAGTTTTCGTTGACATTTAATTTTAATGAAGGTTGAGAATACTTGTAAGCTCAGAAGATATATTTTAATTCTTATTTACTTTTCAGATTGGCTACCGATCAGAAGCGCGAAGTCAAAGGGCCGAGGCGGCAATAAAACTGGGTGTTGAAGTGCTGCTGATTGTCGCCATGATGTTATTTCAAACCAATGTTATCAAAAATAAAATTATTTGAAAAACAATCTTGAATTATTTTTATTATACGCGAAATTTTATTTTCCCATAAGAATATCTTATGAAAAACAACAATCCCTCATTGAAACCGGTGTTCATGCTTTGAGTTCATTTCCATCATAAGAGAATCTTATGAATTTCATTATTTTTTCTTATGGCGCCACTTCATAAGAGAATCTTATGGCATACTTAATAGGATTTTTCTGAGTGTATAGAGGTGCCAGGTGTCCTGATTTTTTGAGGATTTGTCCGTCCTGATTTTTCAAAAACTCTTGAATTGTAATGACATTTGAAAAAAAAAATCAAAATTGTCTTTGAAAAGTACCTACTGATTGTCCTGATTTTCAAAAAAAAATGAATTTACAATTGAATGACGATTATGTTTCAACTGCATAAGTTAAGGCGTTTACAGTATTTGGTATTTCGACTTTATTTATGCATTCTCAGCATATATGCATAGCTGCATATATGTTATAACCATATCAATATACTGGTGTCCTGAAAAATCCTGATTTTGTCATCGTTGAGTCTACTTTTTAACAAAACCACTTTTTCATCTCTGGTTGGCGATTAATTATGGTGGTCAGCGGTGTTATATAAACAAATTTTTTTTTTTTTCGTTTTGAGTTTTTGGCACGGACCATGGGTGTTCCATAAAGCCAAAAACAGATTTTTCTATATTATCCAGATTTTTTAACGTCAATACAGATAAGATACAGATACCGATTTTTAAACAAATACAGATTAAATTTTATTTATAAGTTCAAAATCAAATGTTGATGAATACGTTCCCATGTATGGGCAAACCGAGTTAAATATTTGCCATCCGATAGTTGGTTTGCCGCTGAAAATCAGGCGTTGGATTAGATTCAGAAAATATTTTGTATCAGAAAATTTGCAGATTTGCAAGGCTGCATGAAGTGGGTGAAGCAAATAGAAACTCGCTGCGGCATTTTTTTACTTTTTATACAAAAAACTGAGCCGTTTTTTAAAAGAGGTAATCGTTCAAGATAAAATTTTCTGACGGAATCAACCAAAATAAACAAAACAATTTTTTTTATCTATGCTCATTTTGATGAAATTTTCAATCCTGTTCAATGAAAACTTTCTTAAAGTTTAAAAAAAAGTTTTTACAATGATCAACAATGATCATTTTCAAGACCCAAAATATGTTACGCACTAACATGGTCAGTGCGATTTAATCAGACCAATTTGACATTCGAGTGATTGTTTTTTTTTATTTTTTCTGTTTTCCATCCCTGCCTCATGGCATGCACGAAGAATAAAAAACCGAAAATTGAATCAATTAGTTTAGCTGATGGTCGTTCAAAAATCTAAACCAATGAAGAACTATGCCTTAGGAGGATTTAGGAAGAAGAATTTAAGGTGCTTTATCGCTTGGCGCACGGCACCCTTCCAAATAAACGCACTTCAATCAATCAATCAGCTTGAAGTATGGTGTATGTTTGTAAAATTTTCTATAAGCCCTTGCATTGTTACAGGACCACAGCCAATATATTACTCAGAGCCAGAATACATTATTTCGGAGAACTTTGACTTAGAGCAATGTCTGAACAATTGGTCAGAAGTCTGTGCTTTACAAACAAATCAGAGCATCATGGTAACACAGAATGTAAATGAAAAAAAGGAGAACCTAAACAAAACCTGGCACCACTGAGCGGGATTAAAAACTTAACGCACACATGCATTGACGGAATTAGCCTACCTCGCTTCACTGGATTACCCAGTTGTTCATTTGCGTTCATTCGCTCCCTTGAAAACCCGAACACTATTTTTTCTTTCTTCCACGGTGGTGGTGTCAGTTTCATCTCCGCCGCCGTGATTGATATACGCAATTTGCGAATTCGAGTTCTTCGGTCAGTTTTGATAAATTATAAGTAGTGTTTTTCTTTCCTAGAACTTGACTTATTCGTTGTTCGAATATCAAACGAAAGAAATCAGATTTGATGTGAAAACGGTGGACGCAGACAGTGAACGCCTTAAACTGTGTAGTGATGAACATATAATTGGGAAGTGTCATGATTTACAAATCGAAACAAAAAATGGATGGAAGTGCAAAACATGTATTCAGCAATGCCCATTAGATGGAGCAAATCTGTTTATGGCGAAAATGGAAGACATCGATACATCTGTGGTTGTATTTCAGATTTGCAAATTTGATAATTGGATTATGAGGAAAAGCCATTCGAATGATATGAATTTATATCCCAAATTCGGAAGCAGATTCATGGCATAATTTTCCGATTATCATTTTGGTGCCTCGAGTGAATAGATCCAATGTTACTTTCAGATTCCATCGCATTGCTATTATCTTTTTATGCAAGGCAATTTATTTTCCTATTTTTCATATTTGAAGAATGTGTTGGTGAAATAAGAGGTGTAGCTGTGTTGAATGGTATGAAAATGTTCTGACTCTTCTTCATTTTTTCATGTTCCCGACTTCCTTCCTGGGCCTGGGGCCACTGCGGGATGATCTCATTCATTCGCCCCCGGAATCATTGCATTTGTGTGTGTGCGTAGTATATTTAATGCACAGTGGGTCCGAATTAAGTTTTATTTTTCAATTGGTGATAACAATTTTTCTCTTTGTTGTTCACTTATGAAGGTATGTAAGTTTGAAATGATGTTTATGACTTATCTCGATAAAGATAACGTAAGTTTATCATAATAATTGAGTAGGTCTAAAATAAAATAAATAACAACTTCCATGAATTTAACAACATGTACTTGCATCTTTTCGAATGTTTTTCAGTCGATGATCTTTTTAGAAAGACTATAAATTCAACTAAAGCTGAATAAGTAACAGCAAAGCATCTTGGCTGCAAATATATAATGAGACAAATCTAGCGTAACATTTAAAAAGCACTTATTGTTCGATGGTTATCAAGAACTTTAACTTTTTTCACGTAATTTCAGAGATTTTCGAGTTTCGCCCTATTATTGTTTTTGATTTCAGTTACGCCTGCAAGTTTAGCCCAATTGATCGGCCGTTTTTGTTTTGGTTTTGAAGTTACGCCCATTCATCCTACACGCATAAACTACACGGAAAATAAAAAAAGGGTAAAATTTACCTTTTTGCGAGGTGAATTTTTTCCACCCCTCTTTCGAGGTAAATTTTACCTTTTTTTCATTCACCTAGCAAAAAGGTAAATTATACCTTTTTTCAATTCACCTAGCAAAAAGGTATATTTTACCTTTTTCGCATTCACCTAGCAAAATAAAAAATAATACCGTTTTCCCATTTACTGATTTAAAAGGTAAATGCTGGTTGGTTTGATTGGTTTCTTCAATAAGAATTAAAAAAATACAAAATTCTATCAAAAATTATATTTATTGGAGATAAATAAGGACTGGTAATTCGGCTTCGCATTCTTCCTAGCCGCCATGGCCGCTGAATACTCCTGCGTTGCGTACATTCATGACCTCCTCTGTTCGGCTAATCCGGTCAGGTTCGGCTTTTCCGGCTGGAGGATGACGTGGAATACACCTATAAGCTCTATGGGTCGATCTGAAACAAAGCAATGTATTATGACGAGAACCAGCACAACAAAATGATATCTAAGAAAACACTTATACCATTCTATTCCGATTTTCACATATGAGGCCCTTGGAGCCAAAGGGGTATAAGTGCATAAAAGCTGATATCGAGAAAACAGCCTTTTAAATTGATGTGTTAGGCCATTTTCCATATACTTTTCAAGAATTTGTGTTTTTCTATCAAATGAAGAAGTATGTAAAAATATTTTTAAAAATCTGAAAAAAATATCAAAAATACTTTGTAATGTGAAGAATCGTTTGGCATCATTAACTCAAAATCGACCATTTTGTCACTTATACCCCTTTGGCTCTGAGGGCCTCATATTATGCACAAAGCAAAGCAGGTCAACTTCACCTCGCGACGAGGTAAGTTTTACCTTATTTGGTTTTACCTTTTTTTCTAGGTGAATTATACTTTTTTATTCAGCTCAATTCAGGTGAACTTCACCTCGCTACGAGGTAAGATTTACCTTTTTCCTCGGTGAATTGTACCTTTTTTCCAACCTCGATTCAGGTAAATTTTACCTCGCTGTGAGGTGAGTTTCACCTCGAAGAGGTAGAAGCTACCTTTTTGGCTTTCACGATCGTTTACCTTGGCTATCTCGGTAAATTTTACCTTTTTATTATTTTCCGTGCACTACACCCAAAATTAAAAAAAAGGCAAATTTAGTAAAACACACGGAAAATAAAAAAAGGTAAAATTTACCTTTTTGCGAGGTGAATTTTTTCCAACCCTCTTTAGAGGTAAATTTTACCTTTTTTTCATTCACCTAGCAAAAAGGTAAATTTTACCTTTTTTCAATTCACCTAGCAAAAAGGTAGATTTTACCATTTTCTCATTCACCTAGCAAAATAGTAAATAATACCGTTTTCCGATTCACTGATTTAAAAGGTAAATGCTAGTTTGTTTGATTGGTTTCTTCAATAAAAAATAATTTAAAAAAACACAGTTCATGAAAAAATTGGTATTTATTTGAAACAAATAGAGACTGTTACCTAATATTTATTTTTGAAATATATCACCGTGTTCTTTAAAAATTGTTGAGTCAAGTCCTTTGTTCGCCAAGCTTGTCAGGTCCGGCTTTTCCGGAATAATATCTGAAGGCTGACGGGAATACAACACGAAGCTCTGTGGGCCGATCTGAAACAAAAGCAAAGTATTATGAAGAGAACCAGCACAACTAAATAAAATCTTAGAAAACACTTACCATTTTGTTCCGATTTTCACATATTGTGCACGAAGCAAAACTTGTTCCTAAACGGCAAAACAGCTTAACCTCAATAAACGGATTCGTCAAATAGTTACTTTTTTTCGAGATGATTTGTACCGTTTTGTTTAGCTCAATCCAGGTCAACTTCACCTCGCTACGAGGTAAGTTTTACCTTATTTGGATTTACCTTTCTTTCAAGGTGGATTATACTTTTTGATTCAGCTCAATTCAGGTGAACTTCACCTCGCTACGAGGTAAAATTTACCTTTTTTGGATTCACCTTTTTTCTGTATTGTACCTTTTTTCATTCTTCGTTTCAGGTATATTTTACCTCGCTGTGAGGTGAGTTTCACCTCGAATAGGTAGAAGTTACCTTTTTGGCTTTTGCGAGCGTTCACCTTTGCTGTCTCGGTAAATTTTACCTTTTTATTATTTTCCGTGTAATTAGGCCGTTTTGTCACACACGGTCAACTCGGTTACGCCTTTTGGCTTTACACGAATAGAAAAATTCACTCCATTTTGAATAGGCGTAACTTCATGTTCCAACGAAAATGCATCAACAGGAAGTTTCGCCTAATTGAATTTTATCAATTTTTTGAAAGTTTTAAGAAATTTTAAGATGAAACCGCGTTTGATAGGTAAAGTGCAACCGCGTGCATTCGGAATGACTGTTAACTCGATTTGTTTACATTTGGCAGTTTCGCCCTTTTGAAATGTTACGCTAGAAATCAATTCAATATGACTTAAGCGTGTGCTACCAGGCACAGGTTTAGTTAATAGATTCTATGAAAGCAGCAAGTAACAGCATGACAAAAACTTAGAAATATGGCTTGTAGCTGACTATTTTCCATGCTCCATGTTATAAATACGAAATTAGAAAAAAACAGATTGGAGGAATTTACCCATAAGGCTAAACTTTGCTTGTAAAAATAACGAAACTTTTTATTTTTGACTTTACTATATTATTTTATCTAGTCTACATTTCGTAATTTCAATGAATGTTTATTTTGTCGCACACATCGAATGAAATTTGTAGAAGGTAAGTTTAGGAGCAATTTTAATTCATTCTGTATAAGCATTGTCCAACTCGTGACAAATCCTACTAACCATACCGTACATGGAATTGGCTTTGGCAACGACTTGTTCGATATGTTTCGGAAAACTAAATTCTGCATCCAACTCTACGCCTAGATCTTTAACTGTGGATTTTCTTGTTACGGAACAGTTGTTTTCAAGATAATAATCGTGCAATATGTTGCTCATTTTTCTTGAAAAGGTGATCACGCTGCATTTTGAGGCATTGATTTTCAAACAAAAATTGCTGCAACACTCAGAAAATTTGTTAAGCGCATTCTGTAGAACCATACAATCCTTCACGCAGAGAAAACTTGGATTTTGAAACAAAACAAAACTGACTTTGATTCAAAACACTCAGTTTTTTTAATCAAACTCCTGTTTTCTTTGAATCAATGAATTCTCGTTCTGATTCAAATGAATAATTTTTGAAAGAAAGAATTAATTTTTTGAACCGAATAATTTTGGAATTTGATTTTAAACAAATTCTTTGATTCAAAAGACATTTTTTTCAATTGCATATGTCTTTTAAAACAAAGTAAATTTTCTTTCAACCAAAGAAAAATGTTTTCAACAGAAAGGAATAATTTCTTTAAGTTAAAACTTCAAACTTAGAAGATAATTTGGATTGAGCAAGTACCGAATTTCGAATTAAGTTTCGCCGGTCGTGTTAAAAATCAAAACTAGTGAATCAGAGATAGCTATTTAGGAGGATTCAGGATGAGGAATGCATACCATGGTAAGTGCGTGTTAATCCATTAGTCAAAAAGTGAATATTTAAGATTTTATATAAACTTTTACATTGTTACAGGACCACGGCTGATTCCGCCCAAAATCCAGCGGTCTGATTATCTTCGGGCCGATCTTCAGCGGCAATCACCAGTTGGATGACCGGAGTTGCTTCCGGAAGTTTATTGAGCGGTCCAAGAAGAATGCCCTCAGGCCAATATTTAGGACCGGTTAATTCCATTATAGTGAACCAGTGTTTGTGTTAAGCTTGTAATAAAAATGAATTTAAGATGTAAATTGTTTCTTTTTATTGTTCAAAATTCCTAATTGGAACTTCTGAACAACAGAAAATATTTTTTCCAATTGGAATAAAAGGAAAATATTTCAATGAACCAATGCTTTTAAATCTAAATCTAAATTTCATTGTAGCAAACGAAAACAACTTTGCATCAAATGAAACTGTTTTTTGTTTCAAAGCATTAAGATTTTGACTCAAAGATTTTTCAAAAGAAAAATTCTTTGAAACAAAGGAAAATGTCCTTGAACCAATGGAATTTTTATTTATCCCAAAATCAAAGGAAAAAATCCTTTGTTTTTGCGGCACTTTCCTTTGAAATAAAAAATCTTTTTTCTGCGTGTTGGGATACCAAACAGAAAGGAACATTTTCAAATCATCTGCGTAGATCAGCACAAACACGTCACGCGTCACTTCGGGGAACTCGTTCATTACAGTTATAAAAAGTAGGGGTCCCAAGTGACTCCCTTGTGGTACGCCGCTGTTGACCAGGAATATGCTGGATCTTGAATTCCACACAGAACTCTTTCTTTCAGGTATACGAACGTATCCATTTAAGACTTACACCGGTGATCCCATTTTTGCGCAGCACTGATAGAAGAGCTGATAACGTTAAAAGCTTCAGACATGTCTGTATATATGACACCTACTTGCGAGCCCTGTGTCATCCATTGCGAAGTTCAGGAATCAAATTCTGCTAAATTAGTTACAGTTCATCGCTTTTTTAAAATCCATGCTGAACATCTGACATATTTCTATTTTGAAGGAATAGTAGCTGTATCTCTGTCCAATCTAGTGCACGCAAAATGGTAAAAATTTGTCGAATGCGTTCAAAGTGATTCATAAACTAAACCATATGGAGAGGAAATTTCATGAACAAAAAGATATAAAAATCATTTCAAAATTTGGAAGGGTCTTCGGTTCACTGCTCCATCTGATTCTTTTCTTTTATAAACGATACTTACTACGCTAGGGTGGCCCAAACTATACGAGAATCTCTCACTTTTGCCAACATGCATCGAATACACATTGTTTTCTGAACTAAGATGTAATTTCACACTTTTACTTCCAAAGACTACAAGGTTATAATATATGAAGTGTAGAAAGGAGGTTTTGTCAATCTTAAGGGTGAGCGGATGAAACTCCTTGTTCCAAATTGAACGGGAAAATAAAGCTATTCGGTGTTGGTTCAGCATACCCTTGAAGGACTTACCTCTCTTGTACCCTTGATAACTTTAATGTCGTATCATTTTATGATCTTTGAAGAAAATGTGTGAAATCAAGTGTAGATCCAGAAAACAAAATTTCAAGCTTGTTTCCTGTATTGGAATTTAACTAGTCAACTATGCTAAGGACATTTCGTTTTTTTTTTCAAGGCAAGTTTTTTTTAATTTTTTTTTTTTGTTTTTTCCGTGGTTTAAGCAGTGCTTTCAAGACCGCTGTGCCAAACCGGACTTATTCATTTGTAGCCCACTGACTCACCAAATACAATACTACGGCGATAGCGCCGCCTCACTTGCACCATCATCAGATTCTGACTGGAAACTGGAAACGTTGGGCTGGCTGGCTGGTCGTCACCACTACGCAGGCATTGATAATCCTCCCCCATTCATATGCAACACGACCGAAATCAACCAACTTCCAGTCAGCAGACTGACTAGCAACGAAAGAACTGCACTGCAATCTTTCGACAAGAAGTCGCTTCTTGCTTGGCTGGCATTGTATCGGTATGCAGAAGACGTGAATGGTCGGTCGGCTTTCCCCCAGAGACGCAAGTGACAATCGTGGTCGACTGTTGTTTACAAAAGTTTCGGTTTTGGTTTTCGTGAATACCTTCCCACAACACGGACTCGGCAAGCGGAGGGTCCTTTCGTTGGTGGACTTCGAACAGTATAGGCGTCGTCCCAGATGATCGATTCGCGAACCGAACAGTGACACACGCATACAAAAGCAAGCATTTGTTCTGGCAAAAACTTTTGAAGACTGTGTCACCGAATTCCAATGGGAATTGTGTTTTTCCTTTGGCGAAACTTGTAAGTGGCTTTATTGATTTGTTATCAGTAGCGAGAAGTGTCGTCGTGATGTTTAGAAGAACGTTAGGTTGAAAGCCAGCCAGAAGTTATATCAAACGAGACACGAATGGTGCTCTTCCAAGGCGATTATGAATGTATGAAAAAAACGAAACAAGGCGAACTGCGAGAACGAAGAAGAAAAGTGTGCGGAACCAGTCGAGTCAACACGTTCCTCGCGTCCGGACTGGCCCGTCTTCGGGTTTGTTTATCTTGACTCCGTGAAGATATTGTGGAATCGCGGGATGATTTACACCTAGTAAATGTTCGTGCTGGACGATACCGTGGTGTTATCAGTTTTGCCATATAACCACTCGTGTTGAAGATATCGATCCAATTCCTCCTTCAATTGTAACTTTTTTTGTATTGAAATTTCAGCAATCTGAGGCCATGCGTTAAATTTTTGAACAGCTTAGATAGAATAATTCTTGAGTATAAATAGTTGTGCTAAATATTACTAGTATAAATCAATCTGTTCGCCGAAAAGTGATAACAAAGTGGGAAGGAGGAACACCGCAGGGGTAAATGTATCACCAGAAGACGTGCTCCAGCGAAGGAAAAAGTGTACGTGTTGTGATCTAGTAGGTGGGTGGCTAAATGAACCGAAACATGAAACGTCAGTTGGAGAAGTTCAAGGAGGAGCTCAAGTCGAACCTGACGAGGTGAGTAAAATGAATCATCGGTAGAAAATCATGGGGTTCAGGGGTTTTTAAATGGGTTACTAACTTTGAAATAAGAAAACAATGTACCTGGTCATGGTTTGAGTGGGTTTGTGTTATAAACTGTCAAAACTCTAAGCTTACAAAAAGTCGTTGTAAGAGCAAACGCACCAATACGGGAGTATACGCGGCCCGATTTTGCTCATTTCAGCGGACCGATTTTGGTATACACACTCTTTCGCGCACCGGGTGGAAGCACACGCTAGAAATTATTAAACCATTTAGGTTTCAAAAATAACCATTTTTGACCTTTTCCCGGGAAATGTCATTTTATGAGTTCTGCATGAGAAGTCATAAAATGACTTCTAGGGGAGAAGTTCGAATATGGTTATTTTTCAACCGAATGGGATTCTGGAGGTGAAGTTGAAAAATGGTTATTTTACAACCGAAATTGAAATGAGCTACTTTTTTAGATCCATGAGGATTTCTCATCAAATTTTTAATAAAAATCAGAGTTTTTCAATTAAATATTCTTATTTATTACATGATTCACAAATAAAAATAAGTAGGGGAGAATGAGGATACTTGATCCCTGGGGATACTTGATTCCTTAGCTATATCTCGAAACTGGAATGTCTTACAAAGATCAAATGTTCTAGAAAAATGTGCTAAAATGAGCAAAATATCAATGCTTGTAGTTAAAAAAAATTTAACAAAATAATTGTTTGAGTAATTGACCTTTGTTTGAAAAATTTCACAAAATGTAACTTGAAGATCTTTTTTCATCACTTTAAAATGTTCCTTACTTGGGAAAATTATGAAAAAAATATTTGTTCCAATGTATCAATCGTTCGAGCGTAAAATGAACTTCATAATGCCATATTTTCAAAGCAATGGAAAACTCTCAACTTTTTTCAGAAAAAGTTTTCTAAAATGTTGATTATGGGTACAATTGATCCCCTAGAGTTGGGTACAATTGATCCCCCTTCCAAACGGCATATTCTTCTTCTGAATTGATCGTTATGATTGCTGATTACGAAATTACTAATATTTATCCAAAAACTAATATTTTTCAAACAATTGACTGAAGAAAAGAACAAAAATAATTCATTTTCTCTTAACTATAGATAATAGCGCCTTTAAGTATGCAATGTTATTAGCGTTAAGACAAAGTTATAGAATTTTCTTCTTATTTCAGCTATAAATTGTGAAATGAAAACAAACATGACCAAAATAGTCAATTAACATTCTATCTTGGGGTTTTGTTTGATTTTCATACAAGGATCAGGGCTTCCTAAACAAAAGATCAAGTCTCCTTCAATAGGGGATAAAGTCTCCCCTAACTTTAGAAAAATCGCAATTTTTTTACTCCCACGAAAATGCTTCTAGTTCATCAACGGGTTCAAGTATCGTTCTAATTTTTGGAGCATAGAAACTTGAAGTTACAAGCTGTCAGAAAATGTCAAAAACGGTGGGTTGCTAAATTTTTCCAAAAAGATATGGTGAAAATAAAAAAAGGGGATCAAGTATCCCCACTCTCCCCTATAATGGCATTTTTGCAAAGCCTTATACTTCTCCGGTCACGATAGTCATTCTTCCGATGATTAACTGCACCACCTCCTCCTCTTCCTGCCCGATTCGGGTCATTTCGTCATCGATCCCTCAAGAATCCTTCGTCACCTGCGTTACGATTCCCCCGGAATGCTGATGGCCCTGTGACAACAATTGACCTCTCTTCTGATTCAGCTGCAAGCTGCCGTTGTATCATCCGGAAATCTGTAGCTGCTCCTGCTGTTGATTTGGAAATTGATTGTGTTGTTGATGAGGGCCTCGCCCAGACATTTCGAGCTACCGACAGCAAAGAAGCTCCTGCACGGCCGGTGTTTTATGGACAGTTCGATCGGATTCTGCTTTCCGGAGGGTAAGGAAAATGACCCGGAAGACCCGCAATTTCAGCATCCTATTGGGGATCAAATAATTCGCATTAATTTCGAGTATCTCGCATATTATTCATTAAGGACTTACCTTCAGCAAGAAACATTTGCCGTATAATTTTCACTTCTAGCAATACAAAATGGATTAATTCCTAAATTCGTTTATTTTTTTCTTCCGAAAAACGCACCCGGCTGCAAAAGCAATAATTTCCAAAATGGCGATAAAGAAATACCATTTTTTCAACCATTTTGTGGTTAATGCTTGAGAACTATCAAAATGGTTAAATTTCTTCCCAGAAAAATTCTTAAAAAATAACCATATTGAAAGTTTGTCATCAAAAACAATAAAATGGTTATTCTATAAACATAAATGGTTAGATAAAAATGAGCGTGCATATTATTTTTAAATTGTGCATTGCACTGAGAAAACTTTAACAGAAAATATTAAATTAAATTTACTGATCGAATAAATTTTCGGAGTCGATAGTTTTTTCGCTTCAATTTCGGTTATTATCATTTTTATTAATAATTAATTATTATTATGCATAGCGATTGTTGGAGGTTATTCGACGAGTTAACTGTTAACTATCCGTTATGTGATGCCAAAGTCGACATGCTGGTTGAAGATACCATACAGCAGCAACAGGGCCACGCAGTTTCGAGCGACCAGCAACCGGGTCAGGTTGTGGATGCAGCACGAACTTTTGTGCAGTTGCAGCCGGAATCATCCGAAATTCAGCGGAACTTGTGCGAAATATGCCAGCTGCTGTGGAGTTCCACTATCAAACAGGAGGTTTTTCGCCGCTGTTCCAAGACTTTGGCTTCAGTGAGTCGGAACCATTTTCCCTGGTGCAGCGCAGCGAGAAGGAGGATTGTATGCGTCATTGCCCCGGTTCAAACCTATCTGCTAAAGATACTGCTCATGGCCCCGGTCAGACGGTGAAGTTTTTTCTTCTATCTGCTGCGTACTTTCCCAAGCTGTACGGAGGGTAGAAAAAAATTAAAAACAAAAAAAAAAATCGCTAAATAAACAGTTTTTTCACTAACCTTTCGCTTACGTTGATGTTACTCGATGCTGGTCAATTGCAAGTTCTGCACTGTTCAAAGATATGCTAATTCCGACGACCACTCGGCTGCAAAGATCAAACTCTGGGCCACCGATTCCGAGGGCCTAAATTTTCACCTCTTTCGAGCCAGCACAGAATACTTCCAAAATGGCTCTATATAATCTTTGACACATTTCCGATCCCCCCGCGAACAAAATTCCGTCCGCACATTCGACCGAATCAAAAGAAGAGCCACAATGGCTTAATTAATTAACAAATTGTTTACCAAAATTACAAAATTTTAATAAACATCGTTTGTTGAACTTGCCTTAATTGGTAGATTTTTTTCAGTGCATGTTTGCTCTCGCCCCTTTCTAGTGAGCAAATTTGGTGATTTTGTCGGTCCCGACGGCAACGGCCCTATTTTGCTCACCCTCATACTAACCCCCGGTGCGGTATGAGAGTGATCAAACGCGTGAGCATTTTCACTATACTCGCGATTGCTGCGGATGCCCTAATGTAGCTCTTTTCCAAAAATTTGGTGAATTCACAACCCAAATTTATGTTGTACCAAATGTTGTTTCGTTTCGTTCAAAATGTATCCTTAAAAATTTCAAATCAATGCATTATTGCCATGCATTGTCCTTGTATAAGTTGGAAACCTACATTGTAATTTTTGAGCGAATCATCACACTTCATCATTCAAGTGTTGCGGAATGCTAATCCAACCAACACCCAGAGGCCTCATTTGCCTCCGAACTGCTTTGAAGAAGATACGCACGTACCTCCATCATACATGGATATAGTGATAGAGAACCAGTCCGATTGAAGAGACTGACATTACCCGTTGATGTTATTGTTGATGTTACTGCGAGTGATTGAATAATCTCTGCTCTTGCTCAGCGAGCCCCTCCCAGAACCCCACAGCAACCTCGCCTTTTGAAGTACGTCTTGACTGAGTTTGCCGGAGTGTATGAAGTTGTTGCAAACAAGTAGAGAAGAAATGAGGTAAACCCAAATTGATGGACACCGTTATCATTCCTGTCGACCGACCGGTAAAGCGAAGTGACTCAAGCAAGAATCGTTATCGCGCTCTAGGTGCACTTGAGTTTCGAGATTGTTGGAAATGTAGACGACTGTCACATCGGATCGGGAGGTGGCCTTTTTTTTTGAGTCCAGAAACGGTACGGAAACCTTCAAAGGCATCCCATTCTGGAACGGAACGTTTGCCAAAGTTCACCTTATCAATTGAGCACAATCTTATCAAAAAATGGCAGCCCCCTTTGATAAGCAGCAAAAATTGGAATTGGCAGATATTTAGAAATCCGGTTCCACGCGTTTCGTCGAAGATTGATTGATTTTCTTAGACCACCCAAGTATGATACCCAGCAAAACCCGTGAATTTTGCGTTGCCTTGGACTGAACCGAGAACTGCTTCAAACATATTCAAACAATAATCATTTTTAAGTGTATAGACAAAGAAATTGTCGGGAAAAGTAAGGGTTTTTCAAAATTGCCGCCGACCTTGGCCTACAGGATAGCGTTTAATTCTTCTAAGCCAGCGGTCATGAGATCGAATCTCGATCATGACATACATAGTTCGCTTTCATTGGACTGGTGGTTTTAGCATTTGTAAGATGCTAGCCATCATATCCTCGAAAGATGTACTCCTTAGTATTAAGTAATCCGGATCCCTTCAAAGAAACATGAAGTTTTACTGAGATCCTATATGTGTGTGCACGAGTCAAGTTCTGAGCCATTTTTTGTCAAATTTTTAGTCTGTTCACAACACTCTTTTGAAAAGAAATGACCGTCAGGTTATTTTACACATCACACATCGCAGCAATAAAGCTCAGTCTCACAATAGCACATAAAAAGTAACAACCATGGTTGGTCGGTTCTCCTCAAACAACAAAGAGAAGGGAGAAAACTGCACTGTTTTCAGTCTGGCTTCCGAGTGCAATCCTCTTTCGCTGATCATGCTCCCAGCGTTACAAGATCTACGGATTTCTCCGGATTTTGATTGAGCGAAATTTTCGTTACGTTTTTTATTTCACCAGTCCCTGATTTTTGAAAAAAAAAGTTGGCAATCCTGGTCATACACCTCAGTGTAAACGGAGAAAATGTCATTTAGTCTCCCATCACACAACGTAAAAAAATAACAATTTCTTCCTTACTATCAGCGTTGGCACATTAAAATTTTTATTCTCATTGGAACAAAATTTGTTCAAAATATGCACGAAAATATGAACCAACAACCAAAACGATCATCAGTGCAAAATGTAAAAAAAACTGTTTTTTTTTATTTCGTTTGACTGTTGGTACCATTTCTGTGCTCTCCAAATTTCAAAACGCATATTTCTAATCAAAATTTATTAATTACCTAAAAGGTGTTTTAAAATCCGGAAGCTCACTACTTATCTGAACAAAATCCTAAATATCTGCCTTGCCTTCTGTGCGGACAGAAAATGTACAAAAAATAATGCAAAAATCTGTACTTACTCAGATAAATATGTACTTGTGGCAACCATGCTCATTGCTGTTTTGGATTTTTTCCCTTGATGAAATAACTGTCCAAGGTAGTCAGAAGTTCCAGGTGGATTTGTCAAAAATCCCGACATCGCGAAGATAAAAAAAAAATGGATTTTTTAACACATCACTTAATTTATGAATTATTTTATGATTTATCAAAAATAGTTTTGCAATACCTCGTTAGGCACCCAGCAGTGGTGTCAATTGAATTTATTGTTTTTCAATGCCAGAAGACATACCCCTGTTGAACAGCTTATAACTTTTTTGCGTAATAAGATACAAAGTTATGGGCTTCGACAAAATTGTTCATCGGAAAATTTCCTTCAAAGAATTTATAAATTAGCAAAAAAAAACATCCGCAGGCTAAACTCCAAAGAAGAAACAAAAGTGATGTTGATTTTTTAGTACGAAATATTTAATTTTTCCAAACAAACTTAAAAGTTAAAATATGTAAACGTTACTTAAAAATTCTGCTAAAAATCATGGATGAGTTTTGAGCCAAATCGGAGCTTTTTAGACGTGTTTTTTTCTTGCTTATTTGATTTGTACACAGCACGTGGTAATAAATGACGCCTAGATGTGACACGGATTGGTATTTTATCAATCGAATCAAAACCAACTGAAAGATTTGCAAAAATACTTCCATATTTAGTTCGTGTTAATGTAGGTAGCATTCGACTTTTCATTCAAGGAACATTAGAACATGTTCAAACGTTTTCGACAAAATTGTTCATCGGAAAATTTCCTTCAAAGAATTTATAAATTAGCAAAAAAAAACATCCGCAGGCTAAACTCCAAAGAAGAAACAAAAGTGATGTTGATTTTTTAGTACGAAATATTTAATTTTTCCAAACAAACTTGAAAGTTAAAATATGTCAACGTTACTTAAAAATTCTGCTAAAAATCATGGATGAGTTTTGAGCCAAATCGGAGCTTTTTAGACCCCTCCTATGGAACATTCCACATCACAATGACTGATCTTCTTATTTATTAGTAATAAATTGTTCTTTCGGTGGAGACGAATTATCCTCTTCCCAAACGAATCGTACAGGTTACTCTATTTGTACCTTCACTCCCTTGAAATAGTCCACTCAAAGGCTGTTCAGAGCTAATAATTAGGAAATTCGGATCAAGTTTTGATGTGTGATAGTTCGCTGCAAACGGGCTGTGCCACGCTACATAGGATGGAAGATTACATCATACATCATACAAATCGGAGCTTTTTAGACCCCAGGGCTTAATAAATTCAAAAATGACACCAAATCAACTCAGTCTACTGTAACAGGATCTTCTTCTTAGTCCAGGGTGTCTACAACTTTTTCATTTTGAAGTTCCCGGTTTTCCCGGTCGCGATTTCAAAGTTTTACATGTTTCGATTAATAATAAAATAAGCAAGAGTGGATGACTCTATAATAAGCTGAAACAAAATTTCATAAAGGTTCAGTTCGGCTCGGATTCCCGAATCTGTTTGAAGCCGGCCTTCACATATGTTTCGTCGCCCATGATACAGTATTCAACTTTGGTCAGCATGTTGAGGTACAACATCCTGTCACGGGTTTAGCAGGACTTGTTCTGCTTCTCGTCGCGATTGGGGGCCTTTTGTACCTTGAACGTTCGAAGCCCAGCCTTAGTTTTGGACTTCTGGACAAAACTTCGGCTTAGGTGCAGCTTCTTAGCCGCATCCCGATCGGAGGCGTTCGGGTTTCGGTTGAAGGCCCCAACTACGCGGTTGTGATTTTTGGTGTTGTACGGAATACTTTTTCCTTCACTTCTGGGCTTCCGATCGGTGGTCAATCGAACCGCGTAATCACTCGCGACACCGTGTAATTCGCGATTCCCAACGTTTTAGCAATGGCACGATGCGAGAGATCCTTGTTCTCGTGCTGAATGCGCAAGATTTTATCACGCACGAGCTGTTCTTTCGACTCAATTTCCGCGAGTTTTGATCACAGGACTTTAAAACTTGCAGGATCTAAACAACGCACTATGAACTAAATCCATCCCAAATTTGCATTAAATTTTACCCAACGATTAAAAAGTTAGAGCAATTTCATAGTGTGACAATTTCATCGTGGACAGCCTTTAATTGGCAATACGTCGGAAAGTCATTTTTCTTTTTGAACATCCTTTAAGTCTCTGGAATTGAGCGCTTTTATGAATTTTCCAAGAGACGACCTTGATTCCCAACGATATTACCAATTCACATGCCTTCTTGAAGCGCGAAAATGAAATTCAGAATTCCCGGCTTTGCCGGTTTCCCAGTTATAATATGTGGATATTTTTCTGTCCTACGGCATAAACTCATGAAAAATATTCCTCCAATCCACACGGCCCATGGCAACCGTCCTCCAACTTTTCAGGCTCATCGGGATTGTCTTGTTCTTCCGGATTGGCAGCGAATACATGGTTTGCAAGTCAGCCGTCCGGTATTCTCGAAACATGTCCTGCCCAGCGTATCCGACCAGCTTTCGCCACCTTCTTTACCCATAGATGCCTGCCCATCTGCAGAAATCCAATGTCTATTTGGCAAATCTCTGTGCCAAAAATGCGCTGAAAAGTGTACTGTACCAAAGATGATATGATTGGAAAAGCGCTGCTGACATAAAGAATCGAGCTCCCAAGCTAAATGATGCATTAACACTACATTCAAAAAAAAAAAAAAATAATGAGAATCGAACTCACTGCAACATCTCATCTCGGCTTGCCAGTCCGATATCTTACCTAGTGCACCATCCGAGTCGGTTAGAAAATGATAGTTCATTGTCATAATCCTTCTGCCACCGCCGATTTAAAAAAAACGCACTGCATTGGCCTATGGGGTGGGAAGGGAATGTGGGGTTGGGGGAGGGGGGAGGATGGGGGGGGGGGGGGTAAATATTCTTGCTGGCTGATTGTTTCCATCCTGCTTTATCTTGTGATAGGACGTGGTATATGTTTCATTTGGTTTATTTCAGACATATGCAATGCGGTTGTGCTGGGAGGACAATGCCAACTATTAGGAACCTTATTAGTGCCGTTTCGGCATTGAATCTAATATCAATAAGGCTGGCACAAATATCAATTTCTTCTTCCCCGACACCCCCCCCCCCGAGATGTTCCAACTCCGAGTGACAAAAGAAGGATTTTCAATTTGTTCCGGCCTAATTCCACCTCCAAGATATCTCATTACTGGATGAGAGTCTGATTTGTGGGTGTAGATATGTCAATCCTTCGAGAAAGTACGCACTATTGCGAGTGCTAGCCCGTTAAAATTGTACCTGAAAGTATGAGACATTACCGATTAACAATCTTTAAAAAAGTCAAGTCTTATCAGAGGCCTAAACATTACAAACATTAAAGTTAGAAGTTACTCCCATCAGGTTATTGACTTGAACATTGCAATTATGCGAAGGAAATCTGATCGACAAATCAGCTGAACGGTAAACCCCGAAGGAAGCTAACAAACAAACGAACAAACCAACTTTGCTAAAAACAAAATCCACTAATACTACGAAGCCGGTTTACCTTGATGTCTGACGACTCGTTTAGTTTTTTTTACTCATTCGATAGACCGGCTGCTGGACGATGTTTATGGCACTTTGATTGCCGGCCTGCCCGACGGCTAGTTTTACAAAACCTGCGGATCTTTGCTATGACATCAGTGTTTCAGGGTCACTGCCGATCGGATTCGTGTGGAATTTCTTCACCCGAAAAAATCCACCTTTGGAGAGTTCACTGTTGGTTCATTAACAGGGGGACTCAGGTTCACATTTTTTCACTGGTTTTTGCAAAAAGCTTGTGAGTAAAGAAATTTTCTCCATAGAACTTATGAGTTTATATTTTGTTTGACATTTTCAAAATAACGCAGTTTAACTAACAATCTCTTAATCTCAAGTTCTGGCAGGTCATTCTCGGGGAATCAATTGGTTTGAAATTAATACAGAACATCCAGCTTAAGTACGTCAAATCTACTCAACAAGGCCTTGGATTGAAAAACTTTTCAGGATTCAAGATTCGATCGAATCGTTTTATTGACAGAACGATTTGTAGTGGCCTAAGTGGGTTCGATAAAGATGTTTCACCATTGTCGATCGAACCAAGGATCGTCCATAGATGATGAACCTAGGACCTAGATAAATCAATCCAACTTATAAACGTCTTGAGATTTTCGTTCCTTTAAATGTTTCAAGATACCAAACTAGCTTACGTTGTTTACGACTGTTGCCTATGGGAATTTACCATTTTTTGACTCTGTTGTATGAGTCAAGCGAACAGCAAATGTGAATAATGAACCGACGGCTCGATTGCTTATGGATTTTTTTTTCTCGCCTGACTCCACGAAACCGGTCCGGGAACGATCCAGCAGCACTTTGTTTGCTATTCTTATACTACCTAGATAGTCAAGGCAAAATTTGTTCCGTTCTCTCGAGATCTTCCGACGATAGGCCACTTTGTGTTGGGTCATATTGCTCACTTTGAATCACATCATCGATGGTTTGAATGAGCAGAACCATAGGAAAAAAATATATTCATCTACCCAAAGGCAGAACGGCAGTAATTACTGCGTTGTCTTCTGAACTGGATGTTGAACAAACCATAGGAGTTTCGTACTCCGGCCGGCTTTTGTTTGATGGGAATCCAAGTCTGTGCCGGAGTATGGCGAGACGGATTGACGGCAGTCAACTTAGACCGTCGTCGTCGTCTCGATGCAGAACTCTTAGGCACCCCCTTTTTGAATGTGCATTAAAGACAGCTCATTTAGTTTTAGTCACAGAATAAAACTCAAGCATCCGCACTTCATTCTGTCGCTGCTTGATGGCGTCATTTACTAGGAGGTTTCAAAATTTATTCCTAGATTTTAACTTGGATGTTTTCATTTCTAAACCGGCAGGCAGCACAGTTGACTGATTTTTCCCCTATCTTACCATTGAAGCATCCAACAAAATCAGCACCATGTAAACATTACACTTTATCGATTTAATCATTTGCTCCTCCGACTCCGTCGTTCGTAATCATTTCTCCGTAACACCGAAACACCGCATGCGTGTGCATCACATGAAACACACCTGTCGGGCGCCTCCATACTCCATCAAACAAGCCGAATCAATCGATTTTCGATGCCTACTTACCAGCCACGCACTTCAGGGGCCGGAGTAAATCGAATCATCTTTCCTCTAGGGTGGGCCAAACTTATTCCGAACTCAACGCTGGATTGACTTGAATTTGGCCCGGATTACGGTCAATGGCGACCGTCAAAAATTTTCAAGAATTCCAACGTTGGCGAACGTTGGCATTTACTGACCCCGACCAGATTCCTTAAAACAACCGCAAACTAAAGTCTGTTTCACATAGAATTTGGTCGGATAAAATAGATCATTTCTCCGCAAAGAAATAACGTACAACAAAAGTAAAAATGTCATTTTGTAGAGTATTTATTGCACTTTAAGGAAAAAAAAAACATAAAAATCATTCGTCAGCTTTTCGGATGAATTTTCGAACTTTTTTTGTAAAACCACCCATCATTTTCTGCACAGTACTGCTGGTAACCTCATTCGCCATCTTGTTCTACCACTTTTCCATTTGAGCGGGTTTATTCATGGATCTGCTACATTTCTTCTGTTTGCTCTTAACTATTGCCCAATATTTCTCGATGGGACGAAAATCCGGACAGTTTGGTGGTTACACAAAACACAGTTCAACAAAATCAATCTTGTTCTCCTTATACCACTTAACGACATCCCGGCTGTAGTGGCAGCTTGCCAGGTCCGGCCAGAACTTCGCCGGACCTTTGGGTGACCGAATGAATGGCAAAACCCTCTTCTGGAGACATTATTCTTTGTAAACATTTCCATTCATTGTGTCCCAGTGATGAAATCTTAGTCTTCTTCCCACAACTACAGATACCTTGACAAATTATCAACTTACGAGCAAATTTATCTGCGAAAACAAACTTGAATCTACCCGCAACATTCCCTTTACGCTTCGCAAGGTAAAATTTGTTACCGGGTATTTGTCTAAAATCCATTTTGACGTAAGTTTCGTCGTCCATCAAAATGCATCCGTTGTACTTGGTCAACACTTTCTGATATAACTTCCTTGCCTTGGTTTTGTTCCAGCGTCCAGTTGGGGTGTTTGCTTGCATGATACGACCGCAAGCCTTCTCGCAAACAAATTCGTCGAGCTATACTGTGGTTCGTCTTGAACTTTTTCGCCAAATCACGCAAGGAGATTCCAGGATTATTGTGAACTGATCGAATTACCTTTGCTCGCAGCTTCCGGTCATATGTTCCAATTTTACGCCTGGTTTGTTTTGCTCGATCCACCGTAAGGGTCTCACGGTAACGTTGCAGCACTGAGTTTACAGTCGATTTAGGATATTTCAGGAATTTCGCGATCTTTACCCCTGATCACGTCGGTTTCTTTACGTGAGTGTGCAGAATTTTCTCTCGCCTTTCGCGTTCCATCGTCGATAACTTTTGACTGACTGCTTCAATCTTGAAGAAATTTTCACCACTAAGTAAACAAACCATCCGAATCAAAACACTGTCAATAAATTTGCGATGTGACAACTAGGGGCGCTGTAGTAAATGAAGAGATGCGACCAGATTCTATGTGAAACGGACTTCATTCTGTTTTATGTCCGATTTGGCTGTTTGCTAGCTCGATACGACTCGATTCCTTCCCGGAGTCGAATTCTCCTCACGGGGTACTATGAGCAGCCCGGAATTTTCTGACTGAATCACGGTCCGACAGATTGGAATTCCTCTTAATAGTCTTCAAAATCTTACCACGCAGTTTCCGATCGACAGTTCCACTCCGACGATTGGCTTGAGGCTTCCGATTCGTCGTTGATGTTTCCTTATACTGTTTGATAACACGCGATACGGTATTTCTGGCCAATTGCAGTTATTTAGCTAGTCTATATGCAGCCCACAATGGATTTTCCAAATAACTGGGCACAATTTTTTTTCTTCTTTCGGCTTCCATGTTGATTGTTTACAAAGTACAGTCGATTTGCGGAATGTCAAAATACATACGGTAAGCTGACGAAATTCTCGACACTTGGGCGCCAAGAACTTCTAAATCCGTCTACCAGAAGCGCCACAATATGAGCAAAAGTTTGTTCCAATTCTAAATTAACAGGGTTGCTAGCGAACCGGGAAAACCGGGAAAACCGGGAAAAACTTTGGAATTTCATCACGTCACCGGGAAACCGGGAAAAAACCGGGAATTTCGGCACCTCACCGGGAAAATTGACTTATTCGATATTTACTCATCATAAACACTTATTTTCGTTCATTAGTAAACAAACGAAGTTTGAATCGCTTTTTTAACTAATTGCGGAGAAAAATGAGTTATCTCATTTTTCCGCTCTCCGCAATCATATAATTTGGTAGCTTGAGACGTTTTTAAGCAGAGTTACACCTCTTTTTCACCAGAAAAAGATATTGGTTTTCCACTGTTGTTTTGTATTTCGTTTGAATTGGCCTGAGGAACGAAGCATTACATTGCAAATTTTAAGTTTCATTATAATTTTAATGGCATGTTCGGCAGAATGAAAGCTAGAGAGAATTTTTTTTTATAGAAATTAGAAAGAAAGGTGGATAGACAGGTATTAGTGCGCAAATAGTAGAAAGCTTGATAGGTGTTGAAATTTTAGGCTAGATTAGATGGCATGTTGATGAAATGCTCCCATGAATTGTCCCGCTTTTGCTCTACACTAGCGAACTATGCATGAGAAATTGAGAAGCAGAATTCCTATGTATGGCTAGCCCAGTGGTTTGAGAGCGTGTTTTTACGAAAACTTCAAAATCATATAACAAATGTTAAGTTTTTAATCTATTCTACGTTAAGCTGTTGCTTGAAGTTTCCAAAATCTAAGGTCTTAACCCTGATAAAAAATAATATTCAGCCCTGTCTTCTACACGATATCTAAATTTTCACGAATCTTTAGTTCAAATAACTATTACTAAAGTGATTCATTGTTTTGTGTTAAAAAAAACATGTGTTTAAAAAAATGTCTTCGGATTTCTACAAAAAAAATATAACTGCATTTAGAAAATAACTCAATATCTTCCTGCAATTTAAGTTCTGTACGAAAAGTCCCCATTCAAGTTGATTTTATAATATGTTTCGATGTATTGATTGATAAAATATTTCTATAAAAATTATACCTTTTTTCTAGGACTCTTTAAAAATTCTAGAAAATTTATATCGGCTGAAAAAAACTACATTATAGTTTGAAGATCAATTTAACCGGACTTATTTATGCAAAATTGTTAATATTGTGAATTTCGTTAGATTTGTTAAAAAAATCATGAAAACCTGTAAATTTGATACGAAAAGACTACGTGTTAGAAGACGCCGAAGTGTTTGCCATGATTTCTAACCGTTTAACAAGTTTTGGGATACAATTATTAGAAATTTGAAGCCCTTTATATTCATTTTTTTTATTCATCATGATTTTATATAAAAAACGAGTATAATAAATCTCGGGAAAGTCATCATTTATAACCGGGAGAAAACCTGGGAAAAACCGGGAAAAACTTTGGAATTTCAAAACGAGAAATCGCTAGCAACCCTGAATTAAGCAAGCTTTACGATGAAAAATGGATTGAATCACTAGAATTCAGCATTGAATTTTTGTGCCGTAGAATTACCTTATTCAGGCAACATTATACGAAGCACAAACAGAAATTTTAGAGCGAATTTCGCGGTGTCACTGTAAAAGACATCCTATTCGAGAGACATGTCATATTCAAATAAGTCGATTTGGGATAATTTTTGAATTTCTCAAACCCAAAACCTTCGTTTTAATACAAAACTCATCCATAATTTTCTGCAGAATTTTTATGTAACGTTTACATGAGTAAATTTGAACTTTTAGGTTTGTATGGGAAAATTGAATATTTTGTACTGAAAAATCAACATCATTTTTGTTTATTCATTGAAACCAAGCCTGCTAATGGTTTATATGCCAATTTGAACAACTTTGTCCTAGACCTTAACTTTGTATATTATTAGCCTAAAAAAGTTATAAGCTGTTTATCAAAGCTATGTCTTTTGGTATTGATAAACAATAAATTCAATTGACACCACTACTGGGTGCCTGCGAGATATTACATGACCACTTCTCATGCAATAATTCGCGGGGCGAAAGAATTTAATGTTAATCAATGCCAAAAGACATACACCTGTTAAACAGCTTTTTTGTCTAATAAGATACGAAGTTACGGTCTAGAACAAAGTTTTTCAGCGGAAAATTTCCTTTGGAGAATTTATAAACTGGCATTAAACTATTAGAGCAAGTTCACTGGTGTTGGGAAAAAGTGGTAGAAATTTTGACGTTTTGAAAATTTTACGTGATAGGAATATTCAGGGGACTGAGATAAAGGGAGAATCATCGTCAATGATCAAACAAATTTTGCAGCCAATGATTGAATTTGTTATAATTTGTTGCAATTTGTTAGAGAGAATTAGAAGCTTTCAGTTAAAATGAGAGAAACCGGTGCTCAGAGAGAGTGAAAATGTGCTAATTGTTGAAAATGTTGCTAATTGTTACAATTTGTTAAGCAGTTGTCGAATTTTGATCATTACCATTCCAAATGCAAAGAATTCTCTCTCCACTGCAATCCCTTGGGAATATTACTATTTTTGCATCACAGCATGCGAAAATAGAACACGTGTTGTAAAAAAAACTAGAAGGCCACAGATCTTGAAAATGTTTTTGCATGGCAAAATTTTCAAAATGCGCCGTAAGTGTCGAAATTTTTACCACTTTTTCCCAACACCAGTGAACTTGCTCTTAGCAGGCTCGGTTCCAATGAAGAAACAAAAATTATGTTGATTTTTCAGTACAAAATATTCAATTTTCCCATACAAACCTAAAAGTTCAAATTTAATCATGTGAACGTTACTTAAAAAATCTGTAAAAAAAATCATTGATGAGTTTTTGACCAAAACGAAGCTTTTTAGACCTCAGGGTTTGAGAAATTCAAAAATTACTCCAAATCGACTCAGTCTTATGTCATATTCCTGGTTTAGCCTCATTGAGCAACCAAGTATGCCATGCTCTTTTTTCTTCATGGTACTCATGCTTACGGGTGCTTTTTTAACATTATCCTGATCCTTGTGGGGTAGAGACAAAATAGATTTAAATGTAAATCAAAATAAATAAATTTTCAAAACTCACCTCTATTCATTCGAACTTCCTTAATTTAACACCAAAATGGAAGTGTTAGCAGGAACAACGAAAAGGTTTTCCCTAGCAAGGACATTTCTTTTAAGGGATTTGTTTGTGCACGCTTAAACGATGATTATGGTGACGAAAACAAAATAATTGAAATCTGGGAATGAAGCAGTTGATTTCATTGTTGCCTTTATAGTAAAAGAAAAAGTAGTGTAAAGGAAATGAAAAAGAAAGAGTATAAATTCAACCTAGCTGTAAAGCTCTAGCAGTTTTCCCTATTAACTTGCACGGGTATGGCAATGGATTCCCGATTCAGTAAAGTTTTTAGTGTTTCAATGATTTTTGCTCGACTGATTGTGCCTGAAAAGGAGGGGCTGGTATTGCGCCCTACGGACCGATCCTGAACAATATTTCGCCGGGACTGGGAAGATTCATTTTAAAGATAAGTACTTCTGTTTTCCATAAATTTATTTAGAATGTTTTTGCCGATTAGTATCGCATTCCTTTCTTGAAAATTTAAGGTTATTATGAAAAAATGTGTTCCACAATGTTTGAACTTGGTTACTCTTTCTAAATTGGTTTAAAATCTTTTATTGATAGATCTTCATTTGAAGTCTGCAAGAATCACTTTATATCGAAGTGCATAAAAAATTATAATATCATTCAGCAACATTATTAAAACTTCGATTTTAGCGATATTTTAATTTGCATTGATTTTTTTTATTTATGAGTGATTTTTTTTAAAGATTAAACAAAATGTTTGAAGAAAATCGACTTTGTTTCCACGTACAAAATTCATATACTCAGTGACAATGATTGTGCACAGAGATATGTTTTTTCAAATGATTTATTAAAAATAAACGTTTTTAATCCATTACAACCAAATCTACCTTTTGTTTTTGTAATCTGTCATTGTAATTTGTACATTTGTAATTGTCATTTGTAATTAATCTTTATAAAAAGGCTAAAATGAAAGCTGGAATAATAAGGCAACGACTAACACAGTTTTTCAAATGACAAACTTTCTAAAAACCTTTCTCACATGTTTTCAAATTGCATCGTCTGCAACTTTTGAAGTCTTCACACCATTTCGGTTTGATGTGTTAGAGATTACTGTAGGGAAACAGCTAGGTTGTGCTGCGAATGGGTGCTTTTCTAATTATTTGAGTGTTTATATTTTTTTTGAATTTTCAAATTAAAATCGCTTTGCGCATGTTAATAGGAGTTCCCTAAGGAAACGTCTAGGAGCATAGGAGGTGTAGGTAAAATGAAGATCGCACCATTTACCAAAAATGGCTCCTGATCTATGACCTCTCCCTTACTAAAACAACCCTTCCTGAGATACTTAAATATAGATTCGCAGACGTATAGACGGTTTCTATATCTGATGATACTGACTTATCATTGTTTCATTTTTTTTCAAAACAAGCTTTTGAAGAAAAACTGGAATAACAGATTTATGGTTGATCCTAAAAAGTATCTTACTAACAATCCTTCCTTCATCCCTCATTGACTACTAGGACGTGGCCGGCGCTGTTATTGATCTTTTCTAAAGGGAGAGCATGAGTTTTTTGCATTGAGAATGAATTGCTAATCCCAAGCTGCATTCTTTTGGCCCTTGCACAAAATTGATGGCCTCGATCAATCACGGAGTAGCAACCATTGGCGATGTGGAACTCGTTCTACTTAGCCACGCCAGCGATCATGGAGCTCGAAATGTACACAATATGTTTTTCCAATAAATGAAAGAATTAAAATGTTTGCAAAACAATGTTAGTGAAGCATTTCGGGTTAAATGGTTGAAGGTGGATATGAGTAGTCAAACAAGCTAAGCTAAGCTAACTTGCACGGGTATGGCAATGATGTTTCTAATCAGTATCAGCATCTATGATCAGTATTAAAATCAAGATCAGAATATTGTATCAGGATAAAAATCATCAGGACGATAATCAAAATCAGGACCCAGCATTAGAATTCAGAATCAGAATCCATATTCAAAGCATGATGCAAATTTAGGATTAGTATCGTTATCAATATTGGTATCAGGATCAGAACTAGAATTCTGATCGGAATTGAGGACACGCACAGGATTAGATTGTGATATGGTTCGCAATTGGATTCAGAATCGGCATCAAAATTATTGGATCAAATCAATCGAAAGATTCCCTTTAATTCAACCACGATATGAGAAAAGTTCAGATAGCAACTTACTATCTTTTTCATTAAGCGTTTTAGATTTGCTATATCGAAATACCCGTATCTGAACTTGTCTTATACCGTGGTTGAATTAACCTTCCTGTACGGTTAAAAAAGGATAATTAGCCGGTTGACCCGAATTTCTATTTTGGCTGTATTTTCAAAACAACTGAACATATTTTCATAAATCAAACCATTTTGAAATGTTCGTGATTTAAGAAACTAAACTAAAAATCACTTCTGATTAGATAAGCCACCAGTCCAAGACTGACAACTTTATCGATCGTATCTGAGTGTGAGTAACTCTGTAAACAAACAGAGAGAGAGTGTTATTCTCTCGCTCAGATAAACTCAGAGGAATGGGTTCGTACGTGAACGTTGAAAGATTTTACAGCTGCTAAAGTGTTAAATTCGGTTTTTTTTTAAGGATTTAGATAAAAATATATGTCTTTTACAAATGGTGTGAAAGGGTGGAAAGATTGAAAAAATGAGTGTTCGGGTTGCCGAGAAGAACGCTGACGAGGAAGCGTTTGGGGCATAAATTGGGCACAAAACTATGACAAAATTACAACAAAAATATGACAAAATTATGACACGAATATGACAAATGTGGTTAAAGTATGACAAAATTGTGACAGAACAACTAAAAAAACTGACAAACATGACAAAAAATTTACAACACAATGGAAAAAAAAACCAACACAACTCTGTCGAAATATGACAAAAGGGGGTAAAATATGTCAAAAATTTTACCAAAATATGATAAATATGGTTAAAAAATTACAAAAATATGACAAAATATTAATTGCAAATTTGTTTTTATGTTACGACCGGATGTTTTTCATTAAATATTTTTTGGCTTTTTCGGTCTTTTTAGTATATCAAACAACTTTGTTTGAAATACAAAGTTGTTTGATATACTAAAAAGACCGAAAAAGCCAAAAAATATTTAATTATCAAAACTCCGTTTTGAAACAATATGTTCCTGTGAAGAGCTCTCCGAGACCCCAGTCATTTAAACACGCATGGTGGAACTCTGATCTCAGACGATTACGGAACCAGCTTCGTAAGGCCCGCAAGTGTTATACTAAGAATCGTACCGAAGATCAAAGACGCCGTTTGAGGTCTTTGGAACGAGATTTTAAAGAACTGAACGACAATCTTTATCGTCAACACATCAGTCGCCTTCAACAGAACCTGAAACGCGATCCTTCGTCGTTTTGGAAACACTTCAAAAGCAAGCGAAGACATGCAACTATTCCTGTGGACATCAGTTTTAATGGCGTAGCTGCAAGTAACTTGACGGAATCTACGAATATGTTTGCTGACTTTTTTCAAAGCGTTTTTAGTTCCGCCGACTATGAAACAGATAGCAACTATCTAGCCTCTATGCAATCTCACGACGTCAACTTACCTATTCCATCCCTCACTGAACAGGAAGTTTTCGAAAGATTATCGACAGTCGACCCATCTAAAGGTACT
Source organism: Uranotaenia lowii (assembly GCF_029784155.1). Taxonomy (NCBI): domain Eukaryota; kingdom Metazoa; phylum Arthropoda; class Insecta; order Diptera; family Culicidae; genus Uranotaenia; species Uranotaenia lowii. Next base: position 53,762,352 of record NC_073692.1, read on the forward strand.
GGACCAGACGATATACCTCCATCAGTACTAAAAAATTGCGCTGCATCTCTAGCTGCACCGATTTGTCACCTGTTTAATCGCTCACTCAGAGAAAGGACATTTCCTAACGCCTGGCGTATTGCGGCTATCACTCCGATTTACAAATCAGGAAACGCACATTGTGTAGAAAACTACAGGCCGATTTCGATACTCTGTGCAATTTCCAAAATCTTCGAAGTTTTGATGCATGAACGTATGTATGCTGCCATCAAACCCTTCATCGCTGATTCGCAACATGGTTTCGTTAAAAAAAAGGTCAACTGTCACCAACTTAATGTGCTACGTGAGCTCGCTGAACAACAATTTGGAAAAAGGATGTCAAGTAGATTCGGTTTACATCGACTTTGCGAAGGCTTTTGACCGGGTCCCGCACAAAATACTGATTGCAAAGATGGATAGAATTGGCTTTCCATCCTGGTCGCTTGAATGGACTGCGTCGTACCTTGCTAACCGTCAGGCGTACACAAAAATAAAAAATTCACGCTCGAGGAAATTTGACATGCCGTCTGGAGTACCGCAAGGTAGTCACCTTGGACCTTTATTATTTATTATTTTTGTAAATGACTTGTGTGCAACGCTTCAATCTGACACGCTTATGTATGCCGACGATCTGAAACTCTATAGGAAAGTGATAAGCGAATTTGATTGCCTCGCCCTACAAACTGACATCGCCAAACTAGAGGACTGGTGCCACTCAAATGGAATGGCGGCGAACGCAAAAAAATGTAAAGTGGTTAATTTCTCACGATCGCGTAATGTTGTTCATTACAACTATCAACTTTCTGGAGTGAGCTTGGAGAACGTGAAGTCTATTGTTGATTTAGGTGTTAAAGTGGATAGCCGACTCACATTTTCTGAGCACATTGCGCTTACTGCTGCAAAAGGTTTCGCAGCTCTTGGATTTTTGCGCCGAAACACTTCTGATTTCGACGATATCTATGCCCTTAAAGCCATCTACTGCTCTTCAGTGCGTAGCATCATGGAGTACGCTGTGCAGGTTTGGGCTCCTTCTCAGAACACCCAATCTTACCGCCTCGAACGAGTTCAGCGAAGTTTCGTTAGATACGCTTTACGACAGCTTCCTTGGAATGATCCACATCGACTACCACCGTACGAACAAAGATGCAGCCTGATGAATTTAGCGACACTCGAAAAGCGTCGAGCCGAGTTGCAGCAAACTTTAATTTTCGATACCCTAACCTGCCGAATTGATTCATCATATATTCTCCAACGTGTCAACATGTACGTCTCGACCCGAACACTTCGACAACGCCAGTTTCTCTGGATCCCCTATCACCGTACTGCATATGGCCGAAATCACCCGTTGGATAAATGTTGTGAACGTTTCAATTCTGTATACCATCTGTTTGATTTTAACATGTGTAAACGTAGTTTTAAAATAGCTATAAGTAGTGTTCCTTAATCTTAAGATACAAAGTCTGTAAGGTTCATTCACCAAAGACAAATCAGTAAATAAATAAAATAAATAATTGCAAAATTACAAAAAAATTGGCAAGTGTGGTAAAAATATGACGAAAATATAACAATTAAATGAAAAAAAATGACAAAAAAATGACGTAGAATTGTGATAAAAATATGGCAATTTTATAACAAAAATATGACAAAATTATGATAAAAATATGAAATTATAAGGAAAAAAATCCGACTATCTCAAACTATTTAAAAATATGACAAAATGATCAAAATATGATAAGTGTTGTGCCCTTCAGATTTTTGTCATTTTTTACCACCTTTTTCATAAGTTTGCCATGTCAATTTTTTTTAAATTAATTTGTCATATTTGTCGGATTTATGTCACAGTTTTGTCTCTTTTTCATCATATTTGTCATGTTTTTGACAAAGGTATATCGAATTTTTGTCATTTTATTGTCATATTTATGTCATATTTGTCAGATTTATGACATAGTTTTGTATTTTTTTTTGTAATGTTTTGTCATTGTATGTCAATTTTTTGTCATACTTATGCCATAATTTTGTCATATTTTTTAGATTGTTGTCATTTTATTGTCAAATTTTAGTCATATTTGTCAGATTTTGGTCGTATTATTGTCATAATGTTGTCATGTTTTCACCACATTTAAAATATTTTTGTCACAATTCTGTCTTATTTCGACCACATTTGTCAATTTTTTGTCATAATTCTGTCTTATTTGCCAGATTTTCGTCATAGTTTTACCAAATATGTCATTTTTTATGATTATTAATTGTCATAAATTCAATCCTCAAGAAATTTATATTCTTTCCCCTCTCGTTCCCCCGTTCAACTTGCATCTTCTTTTTTATTCAATTTCGATTACAGGTCGACCCCTGCTTATGAATTGAAGTAAGAGATTCGTTGTTTACTTTAGAGAGATTTCTTGAATCGCTGAATCTTTAAATAATGAAACGGTTCAGAAATGAACTTTTAATAAAATTGTAGCAAAGTTACGAGTTTTACGGCTATTCTTCAATTTTATGTTAGAATTGAACAGTTTGAACCTTCAGTGAGCTTTTAAAGGAATATTTAGTTGAGTTTAACCAGGCCAAACTGAACGACATCGCCGGGAGAAAATTTTGAAAAAAAAACGTAATTTGAATCTCATTAGTAAGACCTGAAAAGACGAATATGATAAACGGTAATAAGTTTCTTCGATTAAAAACAACTGATTCTGGTCCTTACAATTTATAAATTTTGTCTCTTGTTGGAATGATTTGTACATGCAACTATGCAACTGAAGTTTCTTGAAAAATGTTGATGGCGTTTAGTTCGGTCTGGTCGAATTCCGATCATTTGTCCTTCGGTATAAAATAAAAACTCAAGAAAAAAAGAAAGAAATAAAATTTGTGTTATCATTATGATTGTATGGATAAAATTAACAAAAACACATCACCGAATTTCTGACTAAAATTCCAACAACAGTTTTTGAACTTAATTGGGTGTTACAAAGTTTTTAAAATAGATTCAAACAACGTGTTTGAAAAAAATAATAGGGGAAAGGTTTCCTAAATGGGCCTATCGGGTTAAATGCGCCTACGGCCGTTTGACGAAATGGCTTACAAGACAACATATCTAATCAATGCATTTTGAGGGTGATACGCTTTGAACATAAGGCAAGAAAGAATTTTATGAATAAACCAACTCAAAAAAATTACAAAATTTATACAAGGTTTTGATACCTTTTGATGTAATATTTTGACTTTTAAAATTATACGTAAAGTAGCTCCAACCGAAAAGTTGGGTAATTCTTGTTTCTTATTCAAATGAACCTTAAAAGTAAAACAAATTTAAGCTTTTATGATGGTTTCATAATGATGGGAAAGTGGAATAAGAGAGTGTTTTTGTATGCCCCCATAATGTTTGTAAAATGCCGCAACCCTTAAATAACAGGTTAAATAGAATAAATATATGATTTTTATCATTAAAACTTCAAATCTAAGCTCTAATTAACATCTTAAGAGCAAATCGAAGACCTCAAAACAAATTTGATAAAATTTATCTAAGGAATGAAATTCCTCCATATGATGGCAACCCTAAATTTTGTTTATTCCATAAAGTTATAAAAGACATAGATTTTTATAAAACTTCAGCTTTGTCGTATGAAAGTTATCAGTTTTTAGCATTTCCAATGAAATTTCAAGGAAGTATTGACAAAAAACAGAAATTTTACCTAAAACATAAATAGGCGCGTTTAGACCGCACGGTTTGAGGTTCGGCTATTTTGACAACAGTTATAATAAAATCAATTTCTCAAAAACGGAAGGAGATTTCAGCAAAAAAAAATACTACAATGTATAGAAAACAGATGCCTGCTCATGTGCATATAGTTTTTGTACACATATTTGATGTACATCGGTATTCTGCTTAATAGGCGCATATAGCCCCACGGTGCCCCCCTGAACCGTTATTATAAAAAAAAGTGACCATCAAAACCAAGTATAGGGCTCGATTCCTTAGGTAATTCTACACCTCTGGGCAAATTTTTAAAAAAATCCCTAGTCGAATTTTCGAGAAATCTTGATTTGAAGTTTTTAGGTCAAATAACGAATATAAAGCATGAATCACCAAAAATCTAGACGCATTAAAAAGGGTCTATCTCGGAGCTATGTAAACGAAATCAAAATGTTTTGTACTCAAAATGTAGGGTTTTTTTTGCACTTTAAAGGAAAAAAATAAAAAAAAATATTCAGATGTTTTTGTGGTGAAATTTCGAACTTTTCATCGAGTACCGCTCATCATAGTTTGGACACCCTATTCACTGCCCTCAGCGGCCATTTGTTCCACAATCTCTTCATCTCTGTTGCATCCCGAGTCGTCCTACCATTCTTCTTCATCTTCTGCTTGACAATTGCCCAAAAATTTTTAGATAGAGTGGAATTGAGGGCAGCCCGAGCAGACTTTTATGGCAAAATTATAGCAAATTTTGCTATCACGCCCTGAGAGCCGAACTTGCTCTCATTTTGCTTGACATAAGGTGGTACACAGCAAAAATGAGAGCACAAATTTTCATACTTGGTTAGCAAAGTGATACCTTATTTTGCTAAAACTGAGACCCCAACTACACCTCGTTTTCCGAGAGCTTGGAGAGCACAATGATGCCAATGTAAGGCATCAAATAATTTCATCTAATAGCAAACTATGGCATCATTATGCTTTCAAAATTTTGAAAAAAATGACAGCAAAACGAGGTATTTCTGTGGTTGCATTACAAGTAAAATATGGCATTCTTTTGCTGTCCGCATATGAAAATTATGCTTTTAATCTTGTTGTTTATTTCCTTAAGTCAACCGAAATGAAAGCAAATTTTGCTTGCGAAGCGTGATAGCAATATTGGGTTTCATTTTACAATGTATGAGGAATGCAAAGATTCGAATTAGAATTTTGCTTTCATTGAATTAAACGCCTGGAGTTATACTAAAAATCAATCAAAAATGTTGCAATCCAAGAACATAATATGTTAATCAAAAGCAGCGAATCTGCTTAACCTACAAGGAAGAAAACATTTTGTTATATTGAATATTCAGTAGTTTTTTCATTAATTTTACTCAAAGTATAACACCCTTCTCAATATATGTATATTTTTGTCTAATATTGAATTCTTGCGTTATAAATTTGAAATCAGTTGTGAAATATGATATTTCAGTTCAGTTTCCGTATTGGATTTTCGAATTTTCGCTTATTCTGAAAAGCGATGGGCATGATGTAATTTAATTTATTTGGCACTAAAATACAATTTAGAAAATACTACTGATCTTGATTGTAAATGTTGAATGATAAACACATATACATTTGAATCCGAACTTTAAGCTTCAATATTTGTTTTTATTTCTAAATCTGAAATACGGATAATATTTCCTGATATAAACTGAAATCCACTACTGTTACTGAAATAAAAATTTGACACACCTCGTTTTCCGAGAGCTCAGAGAGCATAAAGATGCGAATGTTGAGTATCAATTGATTTTTAATGACAGCAAGATTTGGCTTGATTATACTTTCAAAATTTTTAGAAAATGTCAGCAAAATGATGTGTAGTTGAGATCTCAACACTAGCAGAATCGAGTAATTCTGCGGGTATGAAAGCTTGGCTTTTATTTTCGTTGTGTATCACCTTCAGTCAACCAGAATAAGATAAAATTTGGCTGTCAAGGCGTGATATTAAAGTCGCAACGTGATTTTAGTTACGCAACGTGTTTGCTGTTTATATAAATATCTGTTTCTTATTTTAAAATTTTCAACCAGCAAAAATAATTTTGGATACACAAAAAAATCCAGAATTGCAAAACAAAAATTGACACATTGAGTTTTCTTTCATTAACATTGATACTTTAATTATTCGTTAATTTTTGAAGTGATTAAATTATGAGTTGAAAATAATTTCGAATTTATTTTTTAGCAGAAAAAGCAATTTCAATTTGAAAATACATCTGATTCATTAGGCTCGAAGCCGTAACTGTTATGGATCTTATAATGACAAAAATTGCGTAGAAAGCACAAAATTTGTTAATAAAAACGCCTAAATGTAGACACAGTTATGATGATATAAAAGAAAACAGATTATTTTCATCTTTAATATTTTTGTAGTCTATCAAAAGCCGTTTAAAATTTCGAATTATCTTATATGCAAAACTGTTATACCACCAAAAAGATACATACTAACAAGGCATCATAAATTGTCATGTACAGTGCATTTTGTATATTTTAAATATGAAAAGTTAATACTTAATGAGTGAATAGTTTATCTGAAAGACTAAAATTTCATAGAATTGAAAGTTCAAACTGCTCCTAAACTTATCATTCGTTCCCGCTTAGAAAATTTGTAGCTTAAAAGATCTAGAAATAAACGCGACCGCTAACGTTAGAGAATTGAAAAATTATCTAATAAACGCGTAAACAAAAGATTTTTTGGTTACATAAAACTAAAATTGCAGCTTATTGTGATACTATCACTGCGCATTGCTGTCTTATGTCCGCCGGAAGATTTTTACTTCTTTCCATCTATGGACACATGAACCGGTTACAGTCCACTTACCTTGCAACATTGACGGAAGCAGGATGCACGGTTCGATCTGGTTTTCGCCTTCGAGGAACACCGTTGCGACGGATTCTAACGACAGGGCAATGTTGAAACACCGGCAATCAGCAGCATTTTTTTATTTCTCCGTTTGGCATGTTAAACATCTGTTTCCTCAGCGGGTCCGGATCATTTGTGTGTTCCTAAAAACAAATTATTTAGTTTTTTTTATACAAAATTAAATTAAATTTCAAACTTTTCAATCCTAGTCGAACTGCATAGCATATTGATTACTTCTGCGGTAGCTTTTTAGGCAAGTTCCCGCGGATGACTCGGACCTCAGAATGAGGAACACTTCGTACCTCTTTCACAAGCTTATTCTTGCTCTGTCCTCCGTGGAGTCCACTCATTGTTGGAAGAAGACGATTCATTTGGACAACAATCTGCACGGTCACTTTGCCCATGATACTGGAGTCTCACTGTTGAATTGTATCTTCGGAAGTCGATACTGGGGAAGTGGGAAGTGAAACAGCAATCCTGCCTGTTATCATTACTTCTCCATAATCGCTGCACCAACCTCCCACAATCGTACGTGACCGAGCTTTCACCAGTTTAATCGTTTCAACTTCACTTGCAATCCGAAAAATTAACGACCGAAAAGCAAAAACAAAACATAAACAAATGAAAGACCTTAAAACACTGCAACAAAATACTTCGCTGTTCTTGATCACTTGATGAAATTTCTTTTTTTTTTAATAGTAAATTCACTACACGTAACTTTTAATTGCAATAAAACATAATTGGTACCTACACATGAAAATGTTATATTAAATTCTTTTTAATCGTATAATTGCAACTTTTGATTGCAATTCAGAATAGGGTGTTGGCTGTAAATGATAAAGTTCGGAAATTATTTTGGAAGGCAGGCATTTAAAATGAAAACAAGATTTTCGGCTAGCAGTAGTTTGTTATTTGATTTTGGCATTTTTTGATTTTTTTTCACGGGATTTAATTGACGGCCCAATCATTCATATCGGTATCCGTTATGCTTTACTATTTACACTTCAATGTTTTTGTTTTGGAGTTTATATTTTTATCGATTAGATGTACGTGGATGTACCAATTTAAAAGCCTTGTCCACACTCAACAGTTTGAATTGCGATTTCGAATCATCAAGCAATGAAATAGTGGAGAATATTTACTGGACACACGATTGCCTGCCCCTTACATACCATTTTTTTTCAAACAACACTAACCGCTGAATTTCATTAAAAAAAAAACAAACAAAAAATGATTACCGCTATTTTGGAATTTAATCAACTGACAATTTAAAAAATATATATAAGAACCAAACTTTTTGTTTTTTTTTAAGCGAATTTAGCGCCTCTTCATAAATACATTTAAACTATGTTGTATTTAATTGACCCTCAATCATGATCCCACAATCATCACAACTACAAGTTATAGAAAATTTTATTTTAAATTTGGCCTGATCTATAAGTGACATTTAGTTTTAAGTTATTTTTAAAGGGCATTTAGTAACAGGTTGTTATCGAATAAATCTGTTTTGAAAATATTAATCAAGCTTTGACTCTTCATTTAATGATTTTTTAAAATCATTTTTAACAGTTGGAAATATACATACGTTAATATTGAAGAAAAAAAATCGATTTTCACTTTCTTCTATACAATGCCTGTGGCAATGATTTTACTATATGATACGAAGGGTTAGAGATGCCTACTTTAGATTTTACGTGAAACAAAAATTGAACTCGTACTGATTTATATTTTTTTATTTCAATTTCGAACTCAATCTAAAGGACCAGTACAGCGCCCACAGCACTCAATTTTAAGTTTATAATCCGGAGCGTGTGACTGATTTATGTTCTAAAGCCTAGTCCACACTAGGAGAGGGTTCGTCTCGAGACGGTCTCAGCATCTCCCATTTTCTTCGGGAGACACTGAGACCGTCTCAGGTTTCCAACAACAACAACAGACAACAAAGTTCGTCTCATAACAAAAATCGCAGTTCATGTTGCCTAGTGTGGACTAGGCTTAACAGGATAGATCGGTGACTGCGATCATGTACCTAATCATTTTTGTTTACCCCTTGATGATATTTTTCAAATAAACAAATTATGTTACAGTTTTGTTTTCAAAATTAGTTTATTTTTCAAATTTAAGGATACCCAAATGATGCCTAGTTTTGCTATTGGTTTAATTCAACAGCAAATTGTGCTATTAATTTGGTGTCAGGTTTGTGTTTCATCATTCTACACCAAATTTTGCTTCGATTTTGCTGTTGATGTCTGAATTTGGTCTGCTATAGAAAAAAACATTTTTGAAACCTTAGTTATGCCTTATTTTGCTATCGTGAAATAATCAACACCAAAAGATGCTTTCATTTTGCTGTTGACACCTTATTTTGGTTTCGGTTTGCTATCGATTTGGGCATCAAAGTCTGCTCGGGAGTTTAGTTGGGATGTCCTTTTTTACAAAATCCACCCCGTTGTCTCGATACCACTGTAGTACCTCTTTGCTGTAGTGGCAGCTTGCCAAATCTGGCGAAAACTTTACTGGTCCTTTGTGAGATTTAATGTACGGAAAAAACGTTTTTCAGGCACTCTTCCTTGTACATTCCGGAGTCCATGGTCTTGTTTTTCACAAAAACCGGGGTTTTTCGTCCGCAGCTGCAAATACATTGCCAGATCAAACACTTTCTTGCAAACTTATCAGCAAAAACGAATTTGAACTTGGCGAGGACATCACCCCGACCACTGGCTTATAAATTTTTTGGCCAGGAAGCCGCCCAAAATCCATCTTCACGTACGTTTCGTCATCCATGAGGATGCATCCGTCGTACTTCGTTAGAAACTTGTTTTATAACTTCCGGGCCCGTTCGTTGGCTACTACATTCTGCTTCAATGTTCGTATTGGTTGCTTACTAGCCCGATAAGATCGTATTCCTTCGCGCAGACTATTCCTTCTAACGGTGCACCGTCTTGTCTTGAATTTCTTGGCAATGTCATAGTCTGACTGCCCTGGGTTTACCTTGATCGTTCTCAACACCTTCAAATGCAGTTTCCGATCCTCAGGTCCTGTAAAACGCAATGAGTAAAATGTACTCATTGTGTGTTAAACGACAATTTGCCACAAAAATACAGTCTTTGAACAGCCATAACTTTTTTGTTTCAAGTCCAATCGAGTTGTAGTCTTCAGGTGAAATGTTAGTCTTAATTGAAATTTTAATAAAATCTACATAATCAAGCAATCTATTGGTAAAGAAAAAAAATGTATGATGAAAAACCAGTTTTTTATGCTTCTTTAGAACACCATATCTCAGAATCCCTTTCACACTTGAGATTCAGTGCATCCCCTTCCTTATGTCCGATTTCGCTCAAATTTGGCATATGGCCTTCTTTTGATGGCATTGGTATCAAGAATATTTTACGCCTGGTACACATTTTGATCAGTTGAATACAAAATTTTTTACCAAAAAAAATTTTTTTTTCTTGGAAATAGCTTGCTTGTTTTACATTTTGATACAAATTTGGTTTATTTTTCTTTTTTTATGTGTAGTATTTAACTCAAAAAAAAAAAAAAAATTACAAAAATATAAAATATATAAATTTTATGAAAATTTTTGGACCCAGAATTTATTTAAAATCCAATCTTTTGAAAGTGGACTTTTTTCAAAGATCGCGCTTGCGGTATCTCTAAACATGATTTTTTTTAGTCGGTCCCATACAAATGTTTGTTCTGCCCATTCTAATCTACCATTTGGAGGGTGAGCCCCCAGATTCCCAGAAGTTATGCAATTTTGGGACACACTAATGTACAGTGGTATCGGGCCAACGGGTGGATTTTGTCGGAAAGGACATCAACCCACCCAACTGCGGTACTCGATGAAAAGTTCGAAAATTCATCAAAAAAACATCGAAATATTTTTTTTTATTATTTTCCTTTAAAGTGCAAAAAAAACCCTACATTTTGAGTACAAAACATTTTTATTTCGTTTACATAGCTCCGAGATAGACCCTTTTTAATGCGTCCAGATTTTTGATGATCCATGCTTTATATTCGTTTTTTTTACCTTAAAACTTCAAACCAAGATTTCTCGAAAATTCGACTAGGGATTTTTTTAAAAATTTGCCCAGAGGTGTAGAATTACCTAAGGAATCGAGCCCTATACTTGGTTTTGATGGTCACTTTTTTTTTTTATAATAACGGTCCAGGGGGGCACCGTGAGCCCGCTCCTCCCCTACACTTGATTGCACATAAGATTAAAAAAATACCTTCTTTATAACTTGAATTTACTTATCAGTGGCTGTTTTGAGAAATTTATACGAAATGTGCCATTTAATAAAATGATTTTTACTACAATACACCTTTTTATCGTATTCATACTCCAAGTACAAAATCTATATATATAAAACTGAATTTCTGTCTGTCTGTCTGTCTGTCTGTCTGTTCCCTATAGACTCAGAAACTACTGAACCGATTTGCGTGAAACTTGGCAAGTGGGGGTATTGGAGGCCGGGGAAGGTTCGTATTATGGTTTGAGACCCCTCCCCCTAACAGGAAGGAAGGGGGGGACGGAGAATATTTCTATGAATATAAAGTACCCCTCCCTCCTCTCAGTGGAGTGATAGGAAGGGGGGATTTTGATACGAAAAATATTGCAATGATTGCTTGAGACCCCTCCCTCTTTCCAGTAGAAAGAGGGAGGGGGTCTTTTTCATATTTTTACACATAACTTAAAAACTAATAAACAGGGTTGCTAGCGAACCGGGAAAACCGGGAAAACCGGGAAAAACTTTGGAATTTCATCACGCCACCGGGAAACCGGGAAAAAACCGGGAATTTCGGCATCTCACCGGGAAAATTGACATAATTGAATTTTTTTCACGGAATTTGAAAAATATTGTTATAATTATTTCAATATTTAAGAGTATTTTTGAGAGTCTCGATGTACCTATATTTATCTCATAAATGCTTATTTTCGTTCATTAGTAAGCAAACGAAGTTTGAATTGTTGTTTTAACTAATTGCGGAGAAATATGATTTATCTCTTTTTTTCACTCTCCGCAAGTGTGCTACACTTACAAGCATAACTTAAATGATATAAATTTAATAATGAAACTATTATCGACAAAACTAAACACAAAACTAACTACAGTCGAACCTGCTTTAGTAAGAGTCCAAAGTACTGAACCTTTTTTTTCTCGCTTAAAGAGGTTTCTAAATTAACCAGGTTCTCTTTTATAGAGGGTCAGCAACAAACAAATGCATTAAAGTGGTCTAGAAATGCAACTATTCAATATGTATTTAATAAAAATCCACCTGACATCAGTTCGAAGTTTTCTGAGTTAGTTTCAATATGGTACAAAAGTGTTATTTTTTCTAATTTACTTGGTCTAGTCAGGAAAACGACTCTAGCTTATAGAGGTATTACACTCTCACTTGAAGAGGTTTTGTGTTTTGCAAAGCTTGAGACTTGATGTTTTCTCTCACAATAGAGGTTTCTCGCACATCCAAAAAAAGCAAATAATTTGGCAGCGTGAGACGTTAAGCAGAATTACGCCTCTTCTTCATCAGAAATTGATATTGGTTCTCCAATGTTGTTGTTGTTGTGTATTTCGTTTGAATTGGCCTGAGAAACGAAGCATTACATCGCAAGTGTAAAGTTTTTTATTCATTCTACGTTAAGCTGTTGCTTAAAGTTTCCGAAATCTAGGGCCTTAACCCTGATAAAAAATAATATCTTACACTCAAACAATTAAAGCTCAGCCCTGTCCTGTTTACGATATTTATATTTTCATGAATCTTTAGTTCAATTTACTTAAGTTATTCATTGTTTTGTATTCAAAAAATATATTTTTTTTTTCAAAAAAATGTCTTTTGATTTGTACAAAAAATATAACTGTATTTAGAAAATAACTAAATATTTTCCTGCAATCTGATGATTTTAAGTTTTGTAAGACAAATACCCTTTCAAGTTGATTTTTCTGTATGTTTCGATGTATTGTTTGCATATTTTTATACAAATTATACTTTTTTTCTAGAACTCTATACACATTCTTAAAAATTTATATTGGTTGAAAAGTATTACATTATAATTTCAAGATCGATTTAACCGCACTTATTTTTGCACAATTGTTGAAATTGTGAAGCAAAACAACGAATAGATGCCCAATTCGTTATATTTGTTTAAAAAAATCATGAAAACCTGTCAATTTGTTACGAAAAGACTACGTGTTAAAAGACGCCAAAGTGTTTGCCATGATTTCTAACCAGTTAACAAGTTTTGGGGTACAATTATTAGAAATTTGAAGCCTTTTATATTAATTTTTTTTATTCAACATGATTTTATATCAAAAAAGAGTGTAATAAATATCGGGAAAATCATCATTTAGAACCGGGAAAAATCCTGGGAAAAACCGGGAAAAACTTTGGAATTTCAAAACGAAAAATTGCTAGCAACCCTGAATAAAGCAAATGGAACCAAATTTGACATGGGAGGGTATTTGGATACGAAAAATATTTCTATGATTATCTGGGACCCCTCCCTCTTTCCAGTAGAGAGATATAAAGGGGGGAGGGGGCTTTTTTATATTTTTTTTATAAAATTCAAAAATTATTTAAGCAAATGGAACCTAATTTGGCATGGACGGGTATTTGGGAACGTCACATGTTTTAATGATTGTTTGAGACCCAATACTTTTTCCAGCGGGGAGAAAGGAAAGAAGGAGGGGAGTTTCATATAAATTTTACTGCATAATTTGAGAACTACAACAGCAAATGGAACCAAATTTGGCATGGAACGATATTTGGGCACGTGAAATGCTTCTATGAATAGTTGGTATCCCTCACTCTTTCAAAGAGGTGGATGAAAAGGGGGAAGAGAGGTTTCCCTTACAATTTTCAGTATATCTATAGAGCTGATCAAGCAAATTGATCCATATTTGGCATGTGAGGGTATTTGGATACGAAAAATGTTTCTATTATTAATCGTAGCCCCACCTTTTTTTCAGCGGAAAGACATAAAGGGGAAAGGGGGCTTCCATACATTTTTTTTTTTGCATTTCTCGAGCAAATGAAAAGAAATTTGGCATCAAAAATTATTTGAGTACGAAAATACTTTTTCTATGTGAAACAGTTCCTGTCTTGCAGAAGGATGATAGAATTGTATGTATAGGAAAGGAAAAGGAGGCTTACATTTAACTTTTTTTTTTTACAATATCCGAGAAATGGACAAAACTGAAATCGCTTTCTCCTAAGACTTGGTAGGCTGTGGAATAACAAAGCGGACGCTTTTTTTTCTGACAGTGAGAATTGAAATTCCAAAAATTGAAAATTTGTGAAGTTTTTTAAAAGAAATGATCGAGTATTTAAGAATTTATGGAACTGGCCAACCCGAAGACAAATTCAGCGTTAAGATTTGAATCTTCTGAAGAAGCGCACCCGGTAGTCTCCTCAACATCACCTGATCCATCTGAGCCAAGAATGGTCGACACCTGGAAGAAATGGTCAAGTATCGAACATCGGGCCCAAGTTGCAAGTATCGTTAGCTATGGTTTCAACGGCAGTGGAAGCCATTCCTGTGCCCTGGATCCTTCGAGGTCAAAATTCCCCTTTGCTTTGGTGAGCCCGTTCTAAATTTTTACTCCATGTGAGCTTTCTTCTTACATATATTTGTTTCGTTTATCTAAAAATGGTTTCCTCGTAAACATGATTTTGGTTTCCTTTTTTAAACAATTTTCAAAATCGTTAAAAATGTATCAAAATTAGTCTTTTAGATTAAAAATGCAATGATCGACTTCCCATAAACTTGGCAGAAAATAAACTAATGAGTTTTTTATATGTAGTTTAATGCTTTGGAAGCTGATTTAGTGAATTTTTAAGGCTAAACTTAAAAATTTTTAACTGATTTCAAAAGATTTTCAACGTTTTAAACATTTTATATTACAACTTCTGTTTTGAAATTTGAGTAATGGATGTATCCATTTTATCTTTATTTTCTTGAGTAATTTTAGTTGAGCTGTCAGGTATGCTTTGATAACTGATTTGTTATTGAATGTAGAATAGTTTTTTTTTTCGTGTTCAAAAGCTGTTTTATTCCAATCACGTTTTTGTCACTTGGCATTATTTTATTAAATACTAGCTGACCCGGTGTGCTTTGCTCCACCTTCCAAAATGTAATTTAATTTATTAAAAGAACTGAAATTCAGTTTTATTGCCTAGACAGCGTTTCAAACCAAATTTCAACATAATTTAGAAGCGAATACTTAAAAAAAGCAGCACATGAAGTTTCTAACTTCAGTTCAAAGATGTTTTAAAAATATTTTCTTGAGATAGATCTCTAGATTTGTTTTTCAAGATCTGAAAATTTTAACTCTGTTTTAATAAGCTTCAAAGAATTCATAATGATGCCAAAATGTATGTTTTAATTATATGGACTTCCAGTCTTTTCTCTCTTGCAATGTAAGAAGTGATCACGAACTACTATTAAATCATTTTTTGTATCTAAATGACGCAAAATTTCGCTTTATTTGTCTGATAAGTTTAAAAATTATGCCAAATATGATATGAATAATGATCTTCTTTCCAACTGTACCCAGAAATAAGGAAGGGTCTCAAATTTTTCGTATGCAAACAACCTCTCTTCCTTTTGCTCGATAAATTCTCGATTCTTGCTAACATACTTGTATGGAAGCCCTGATTGGTTTGAAAAGTTTTCAAGCTATTGAACGCAATTTATATGGAACTCTCTTTATCCTCTCATCTTAACACTGCAATGCAGATTGGTTTGTTACACTCATAGAAACATATTTCGTACCCAAATACCTTCCCATTTTAAAACCATGTTTTCGCCATATATTTAATTTGTAGACATGACACATTACAACTTGAAGTGATGCCAAACAGTATCTGGTGACTTTTTATACTGCAAATTACTATATATTTAAAAAAATATATTTAAATTTTGTCATGCAACTGAATCAAAGCAATTTTCTCTCTTTTGTGATAAGGGTCCTATAGAAAATTTCATTTAACTGACCTTATCTTTTCAATAAGAAACGCTTGTATATATTTTATCAAAAAAAAAAATGAATGGATCGAGAAAAAATCTGTTTATGCTTCGATGGTGGTATGAATATTTTCTAGAAATTCATGCAAAGATCACAAAAAACCTCAAAATGTAGATTTTTGCGCCGAGAAGGCTAACAGTTATCAAAGTTTCTTTAGCTTCTATTTTTTAGTTTCAATCTTCGTTTCAATTCAGATACATATTCAGATAAAAATCCTAAAAATAAATAAATTTTCGTTTGTTGCATAACTAAATCAGTTCCCAACAAACTCTTGTTGAACGTAAAATATGCAAAGATGTTGACAAAAAGATATTTCTGAGTTAACATTTCCCAATTATTGAAGCAAGTGAAAACACAATGCTTTTTCGGAACTTATTCATAGATGCGAAATATAGTGTAAAGTCTTTGAAATGAATTTAATACGTTTTCCTGTATGTTTTGTCAAATTTCCTTGATATATCTGCAGTTTTTTTGCAGTTAAAGTAAACGTTTGACACTCCACTTTTACTGAATGCAGTTTTAAGCAAAAGACCTTCATTTACAAAGACACTTTTTATTTGAATATCCACTCCAGATTCAACACGCGGGATATCTCTTTCAGACCTTTCTCATATAATGCTGAATCATTTTGGAGAGGAAATTTCTTAAAGGTAGATGTTTCATGGCTGAAAGGCGCGTTTGAACTTGTTTCACACATTGAAATGACAGGAGTTAATAGTATTTTCAACACTTTCAAATCATATTCAAATTTAAAAAAAAATTCTGCTCCTACTGGCACATCAATCTCAAAAAAAGTCTCTTCTATGTAGCCAAAATACGTAAAACAACAAAACAGTTTTCATGTTAAGTACGTACTTGAATTGTTTGTGAACAAACAGTACAGTGTTTTTCGGTGAATGGTTTAAAAAAAAGTTGAGTTCATTTCGTCAGATGGTTGGTATGGGCCCAACAATTATAAAAGATGAAGAAATAATTTATACATTTTTTTGTGATTCTGAAAAATTAATACATATTATTATTTTGTCTGCTATCGATAGGAACCTAGGCGTATTGGATTATACAATTGTTTGTAAATCTTCTCACTTTCTTTTTTTCAAACGTCCGCAAAGGTACCTTTATCAGTATTATATTGATATTTTTTAGACAAAAAATGCTGCTTTAATTAACACGGAATCAAAATAGTTAAATTCTTAAAATTTTTAAAATCGTTTAAATGGTTTTGATTCGGTCGGCAAAATATCAATCTGGGTTACATCTAGACCGCATTCATTAATATGTGTTGTACAAATGTGCTGGGAATCATAAAGAAAAATATCACATCTAGGCTTCATAGCGCCATCACGTGCAATGACAGTATGCCTGGTTGAGGAATACGCGCCCAAATGTTCCCACTAATCAGTATGCTATGCCATGGTTACTACCCTCTCTCGACGTTTGCTCGCGACGCCTCGACCATGGAGACGAAAAACAAACCGCCCGGCCGGCGCCCAAAGGAAAAAAAAATCTCGAAAAAATGGAAGCCATGACTTTAATTTGATGGAAAAAACTACAAATTTATTTAAAACAGACAATTGATGCGACTTTTGGTTATTTTTATTCGATATAAACCGATTCGCATGTCTATAGAATATTCTAAAAATAATTTCATTTGAATCGTTTGGGCCATTTCGGAGGAGTAGTACTACAAACACCGTTACAAGAGAATTTTATATAATAGATTTCAAATTGAATCTATAAAGAAGTAATTATTTCTGTTTTTCATGCATAACATCGGAGGCTATATGAAAAAAAGAAGAGTATTGAGCAAATCATGGTTATATCCAGGGATTATGGACAGTATCTTCTGTTAACTACAAAAATAACAATATTTTTGTTTTAAAGAAGGTTAAAAAAATCATTTTTCAAAATATTGGAAATAATAGCAATGAGTTCTAATATTTTAAAGTTCCGTTTAAACAAATCTTTAGTTAAAAAGAAAGTCATCTGTTAATAAGTTTTGATTGATAAAATATAAAAAAAATAGTTCGTGCGATCTACACAAAGGAGTACAGGAATATATTCTTCAAGATCACGACCTCCATTCAGCAGGGGGTGAAGGGAAAGATGGGGGGGGGGGGGGGGGCTCTTTTATCAGTTTAGCATAAATCCAGAGCATATCAAGCAAAACCAACCATATTTTAAAAGTTAGATTGTTTGCGTGCGATTGATTTGAAACCCTCCAGACAGATTATAATTATCAAATCTTTAACACAAATTTAAAGAGCAAGATTCAGAATATTAGTTTAAGTTTTCTTTGTGTCGCAATTCGTTTTATAGCGGTTGCTTATGAATTATGTTATAATTTGATTTAAAACAATGCCAATAAAACAATAAAAATTTGAATAATTTTTGAAAATATCATTGGATTTTGAAAGGTGTAGCAAAGCACACCGGGTCAGCTAGTTTCCGATAAAACAAAATCTTTCCAAAACCTTTTTTTTTAAAGAAAATTTTCAGATGGTAAAATCACTTATTTTTTCTAATGTTATCACTGCTTTAAAAAAAAAAAATCAAACCGGTACCATTTCTGTTTAGTTCAAAACTTTGCCCATTTTCTTTATTTTCAAAATGTTATTATTGATTTTAAAATAGGTTTTCTCGTAAGCGAGGTATGAAATAAGGCCCGGTACCAGGGAAGTTTTTTAAAGTTGAATCTTCTTAAATATGCTTTGATTTTTGAGTTTAGTTAAAAAAAATTACAATTAAATCGCTTATTTAAGATATAGAGCTTTTGTGACTGATTTTTGTTTTGTTTTTGAGAATTCTTATTTAATTTTTGGCATTTCGGCGAGTTGTGAAAATTCAAGGTAGAATATTTAGAATGAACATGAAAGTATTATAGGTGGAAAGATCAAAGCTAGTTTTTGTTTTTGAGAATTGGGAATTTCGTGAGACCACGCGGGAAATCTAAAATTGAAATTGAGTGGCCACCCTGGGTTTCGATCAGAGTCAGAGTTCAATTTTTTTTTGTATTGGGTTGGATTCGCCACTATTTTCCCTTTATCAAGTCCATAGTAGAAATAATTATACGTAAAAAACACTAAGATTTCGAATTTTTTGACACTTGACACTTGATCATTATAACTTTTATAAACCAGGTTATCTCTTATCGTAGAATTGTAATACATGAACCCAGAAAAGGCACAAATCTTACCGGTAGACAAGGCGAGTTTTACTGGCGTGTTTTTGAACATTAATTTTCAATTAAACCATTCCTTGAAATTTCTAATTACACTTTTGGACTCATTTCTCCAACAATAAAGTTTCGCTGACTGGATGTTTGAGTCAAAACCCATGTTCGGATTGCATTTGAATATTTGAACATTTACCATGTAATAAAATTAACTAAATAAAAGGCCCACCCTAACGTTCCCTCTGTGCGCCGTTTCGCACAATTGCCGTCTGTATGGCCGCTCTCTAATGGACCGTGTGGGGATGCCTTAATTGTAGCTTCATCCCAGGGTGGGCAACCATGCATAGATCATTGAAACCAAACTATGTAATGTACACCTCTCATATTTTTGATTATCGATCCATCTCACTGTTTTTTTTTTGTCTCAAATTGCTACACACACCCAAATGCTGCCAGTAGTGGACAGAAGAAACAAAACAGTGGCTGGCTGAAATTATCTTCTTGGACAAGATCCAAATCGACGGCAGCAGCAGCAAATTTGCCAATTTTCAAGGCCCCCAATCGAATGCGTCCAAAGAGTTGTTCGCATTGAAAAAAAAAGAGAACAACTTCTCAGAAAACTGGTAAACAAAGCTTGAACATCCAGCGATGCATTTGAACTTGTTAATTTTTGCATTTTGATTTTGTTAATGTTCCTTTTTTTTGTTGCTATTTATATCTATCAATAAACGTTTACAACTAATCAGGTTTTACGTTTTTAATAAGGATTTGTTCATGTTAAGAGTATTTTGGCTTCCAAAGGTTAAAAGTTAAAAAAAAACCTTTTCTATTTTTGTCCACTAAGTGACAAAGTGGCTCCGCAAAAAATCGAAAGCATCCAAACACAAAAAAAATATTCCGGAGCCCAGGGTGACATCATGACACACTTCTGAGTGCCCATTTGGTCGCTCGCCGATTCTTCTTCCATAGACCCAACGTTCTCGCACCCGATTCCCATTAATATTCTAATCAAATTGAGACACAAGCCTTTCGGCGACGAGTTGGACCTAGTCCAGCCAGCAGGCAAATAGTTTTACGATCTATGGCGTAAACTGGTGGCCAACTCCCACGGGTAGACTTCCTGCAGCCAGTCTCAGTGACTGATGGAAAGAGGTTCTTCCGCAGTGCCGTATCGGTAAACTTTGCTTGGCGAAACTGGTTAATGTAGTCGAGGTTTTTTTTTGGCGTCGGGAATCTTATTACGAAGCATAGAACTAAGCCGAATTGAGTTCAGTTAATGGCAAATTTTGGTTTTATAGACGAACCAAATAATGACTTTTCGAACCGAATTTCCTCCATACGGTTTAACATATATTAGGCTCATGCTTTCGGTCAAATGTACATTCCGCCTAATTTTGATTCAGTCTAGTTCTATTTGATCTTACGAATTTAGAACTTATTACATTTGGCCTAATGACCCATTCGACCTCTCCAGCCTTGCGGTCCTTCGGTCGAACTACGCGATATTTTTCGGCCTAGTGTCCATAAAGCTCAACATATATTCGACCTAACGTACATTCGGTTTAACAGGCAAAACACTTTTGTTATTATTTTTTATGATTTATTGGGGTCCTCTTTCCGAAAGAGGCTTAAGATTTTCTAACATGTCCTCTTTAAAGCTTTAATGTTTTCTTATTCTATATAGACATTGTTTTATCACAACTTTCTCCACAATTACATTCTAAGAGGAGACTTATAGGCAAATTTTAGCTCCCGGAATTTATTTCGATGTTTGTGGTTTGTGAAAGAATTGATAATTTTCAACTTGAGTCCAGTGCCTTTGAATTCTCAACCAAGCAAAAGTGAAATTACGTCGCGATAGTTGACAATTTGTGAGTTTGGGTATTTTTTGTCGAACAATCCAGACGCTGGTGCTAGTGCTACGCCTTCCGGACCGACCCAGGAGAGCTGTACAGAATAAGGAAAACTGATGCAGATTTAACTTCAAGATAAGTAGTTTGATTCCTATTCTCATTTTGTACAAATTATAGATTTAAATGGGAGTTAGAAAAACATTGAGAACAGAAATTTCCTGGGTAAGGGAAGGGGGCATGGAAAATTAATTGTCTTTAAAGCTTGAACGTAAGTGTCCTTTAAGGAACGCCTTTTGTGCAACTTCAACCAATTTTTACTTAGCTATTGAATCGCATGAAGGCGTTTGTAAAGATCAGTTTGAATTTTCGAATAGCTTATGAAAGCAATTGGTGATTCAATGTACAGGTTTTAAAGAGTAAGGAGGTTGTGAGTCAAACTGAAACTTGTTATTTCATCCGTTTATTCGAAGATTCGGTATCAAAATTAATTTTGTTTCATAAAGTTAACGATATTGATAGCATATTTTTCGGTTTGAATCACATTTATCAGGAAAACTGGCTGTCTTCTTGATGGTCGTGACTTTGTGTTGGTACATACAAAATATAATAGAAACTGAAAAGTGATTATATTTAATTGATGGAATCAGTTTTTCGGCAGTAAATAAGTATGTGGCTGAAGCTCTTAAAATAATGTAAAACTACTTTTATTTTTAAATTTGAAACTCCTTTATCGTATTGAATCTAGCAACCCAAAGACAGAAAAAGAGCAGGAACTTCATGAAAACATTCATGAGGGCGGCATATGGACTAAAGACTGTAGCTAGTAGGTCGAGTAGGGAGCAGTTTTTTTTTATTATTTTTTTTTATTGTCTCTGAAATTGTCTAGGTATTCCAGCTTTTCAGATACGAACTTGGATTTGGTAGGCTGCTAAACACTGCTTTCAGTTAACATTTAAAGAACATTTTTGAATATTTTGAAAAGCATAACACAATACATAATAATAATTTACAATAATATTTTGAAATTGATCAATGATGAATTGTATTGTTTGTTTTACATTCTACATATAACAAAGATTCAATTTTTTTTTTTAAAGAAACAGGAGTTAAAGAATTTTCATTTTAGTTGACTATACATCATTTGCAACTTTCTGAAATTATCTTGTTGAATTTGTTGATATCAATAGACGGTCTCTTAGAAAAAGGTTGGGTTTTTTATAGTTTACAAATATCAGTCAATGAAAACCTTGTTAAATAATTTTTTTTTTTTATTTTTTACACTGTTTTTTTTAGAGATTGTTACGCTAGTGGGCCAATATATGTTATTCACAATAAGTGTAATGATTTTTCTTTTAACTGATGTACACGTATACTCTTCATTTTTCGTTTTGTTTTGTAGAGTTAAAAAAAACATTTTGTTAGGAACAATGAAAGCACCGGAGAATTGGTTTACTAAGATCTATACACTTGTCAAAAGTGTCTCCTGATCATATCCCTTTTCCCCCATCCCCACAAAAATTCTTTTGCTAGGATGCAGAGGTGACCTCGGTCCTAAAGCATAAATTTACAGTCTATCATCCCTTTCTCTTATATTCCTCTCTATCCATTGACTACTAGGACGTGGCCGGCGCCGTTATTGACGTATAAAGAGAGAGCATCAGTTTTGTTCATTGTGAATGTACTGTCAATCCCAGACACCATTCTTTTGACCTCTGGGCAAAATTGATGGCCTCGGTCAATCACGGAGTAGCAACCATTGGTGATGTAGAATTTATTCTACTGAGCCACACCTGCGGTTATGGAATTCGAAATGCTTTATTACTATTATGATGGAATAAACTATGGAAAACAAGAACTTTATATCATTTTAAAAATATAATTCAGAATTTTTAACGGCATTTCGGGTTCAATGACTTAAGGTGGATGTGAGTAGTCAATCAAGCTAAGCTAAGCTAATTACATTCTAAGAGGAGACTTATAGTTTCGCTACAAGCTGGGCATACTTTCATCGTTACCATGTCACTATCATCACATATGTATATGGTTTGACATTTGCCTACGGCGTTTGTCGTAAACACAACACCCGTCAACTCTTGGCTAAACATCATAAACTTCTTGGAAGCTTAGGGCAGACCTAGTGTGACTACACATTTATGTACACAGCAGGACAGAAATTTATGTTTATTGATGGTAAGTAAAAGTTGAAAAAAGGTTTCTTTTTTCTTGAAACAATTTTTTTCTGATTCTCAAATATGAGATGAGATACTCAAATGAAACATTATTCAAAAAAAATGGTCCAATCTCAGTTCTAATTTCATTTGAAATTCTGTTTCATTTCGTCCTCATACTCCAAAATGCCAACCTTTTTTTCCCGTTCGCTAAAAATGGCAACTGCAGTGTCAAAGTTTTCCCATTGCGCTTGAAGCAGGAAAAAAACGACGATGCCTAAACTGATGGAATGTGTTGTTGTGTGCTTTATGGAAATTGCAGTCATTCCTCCTTTCTGATGACTGTGGAGACACGTCTCTCGTGATGAGTCGAGGGACCGCCTTGGTGTGTTTATTTTCGTGCCCATCATATGGATGAATATATGTGACTAGGTACTAGAGAAATACTTAGTAGAGGTATAGAGTTAATCCTATACCTTTCGAGCCGGGGAGACAGGAAGTCAGCAGCGACTGTTCTTTTTTTTCCATTTTCATCATCCGCGATGAGAACGACGCCGGTTATTTTTGAACACCAGACGTGTTTCTTGCTGTTTACTTTATTAATTGTGTCGTTGAAATGCTTTGTTCAATGTTTAAGCGTTTGGGATTTTTTTCTCTGTTTTTTCAAGTGCGAAATCATGCTTAAGCATGGCTTAATCCCATCGCCAATCGAGTGGAAATCGTTCGAATGACACTATAACAGCAGGGTCAATAACTTGAAAATTTGATAATTTTAGTTGTAGTAATTTTTTATCGAAACTGTTTTTTTTTTTTTTATAAATCGTTTATTTGAAACGGCTCATACCGAAGGTTTTAAGGAGCCAAAGTCTGTTTTTTTTTGTATTTACAATTCATTGTTAAGAACTAGAATAGATATAGGGAAAATAGTAAAGGATTGTTTAAAGACAGAGGTTGATAGCTTTCAAGAAGAGGTAGATTTCGAACATGTAATCAAGGTCTATCGCAGCTAATACATCTCTTACTGGGGTGTAGGGTGGTTTCCCTCGGGCCCGAAGGGAGTCCAATAAATCCGCTCTGGCGGCTAGATGGACCTCACATGACCAAACGATATGCTCGATGTCGTGGTAACCTTGGCCACAGCCACACAAATTGCTGCCAGCAATATTTAAACGATAGAGTACCGCATCCATGGAATAATGATTGGACATGAGACGGGAGAATATACGAATAAAATCCCGACTCAGGTCCAACCTATTAAACCAGGGTTTGAGGCTTACCTTTGGAATAATCGAGTGGAGCCAGCGGCCCTTCTCATCTTCGTACCATTTGCGCTGCCAGTTGACGAGAGCGTTTCGACGAATCAAAAAATAGAACTCATTGAAGGCAATTTGACGCTGATAAATATCGCCTTCAGTTGCACCCACCTTCGCTAGTGAGTCTGCCTTCTCATTGCCCACTATCGAGCAATGTGAAGGAACCCAGACGAAGGTGATGCTAAAGCAGCGTCTTGATAAAGCACTCAACGTTATCCGTATCTTCTCAAGGAAGTACGGTGAGTGCTTTCCGGGCTTTATTGATCGAATAGCCTCAACTGAGCTGAGACTGTCCGTTACAATGAAATAGTGTTCAACGGTTCGCGTAGCTATGTTATCCAGTGCCCAATGAATGGCTGCTAATTCAGCGATATACACGGAGCATGGAGATTGCAGACTATAAGATGCACAGGATATTTGATTGTACACTCCAAACCCGGTACACTCGTTTATAAGAGATCCATCAGTAAAGTACATTTGTTCAGCATTGACGTGTCCATACTTTGCATAAAAAATCCTTGGAACAACGAAGGGACGGTGTTGTTCAGGGATCCCGCGGATTTCCTGCTGCATGGACAAATCAAACTGGACAGAGGAAATGTCGTAATCAGGGAGAAAAACACGGATGGAAGAATACGATGAAGGATTAACCTGCATAGACATGAATTCATGATATACAGCCCTATATCTTGTTTGAAAATTTTGCTCAAGGAGCTTCTCGAAATTTGCAATCACCAATGGGTTCATGACCTCACACCTGATGAGGAACCGGAGAGATAGTGAATAAAATCGATCTTTCAGTGGAAGTATACCTGCCAAAACTTCGAGACTCATGGTATGCGTTGAGGGCATACAACCCAATGCTATTCGTAGACATCGATATTGAATACGCTCGAGTTTGATGAGGTGCGTTTTAGCAGTTGATTGGAAACAGAAACTGCCATATTCCATCACTGAGAGAATCGTTGTACGGTACAGTTTTATAAGATCTTCTGGATGGGCTCCCCACCAGGTGCCAGTGATTGATCGGAGAAAATTGATTCTTTGTTGGCATTTTCCTTTCAGATACTCAATATGGGCTCTCCAGGTACACTTGGAATCAAACCAAACCCCAAGATACTTAAAACACCTCGATTGGGTGATCGTTCTGCCTAGGAGATGAAGCTTAGGTTGAGCAGGTCTACGCTTCTTAGAGAAAACAACCATCTCCGTTTTCTGTGGAGAAAACTCAATCCCAAGTCCCAAAGCCCAGGTTGACAATCTGTCTAAAGTATCTTGTAAAGGTCTGTGCAGATGAGACTCAGTAGATCCTGTGACAGACACCACGCCATCATCTGCAAGTTGTCTTAGAGTGCAGCCTTCAGAGAGACAACTGTCGATGTCGCTCACGTAAAAGTTGTACAAAAGTGGACTCAAACATGAACCCTGTGGGAGGCCCATGTAAGAGGTTCTTCTAATTGCAATATCTCCGTGAGCAAAGTTCAGATGTTTCTCACAAAGCAAGCTGTATAAGATGTTGTTCAATAGTGGAGGCAGACCTCGGGAGTGCAATTTGTCTGACAAAACCTCTATTGAGACAGCATCAAAAGCTCCCTTTATGTCTAGAAACACTGAAGCCATTTGCTCACGTTTCGCATACGCCATTTGTATCTCTGAAGACAGCAAAGCAAGACAATCGTTTGTCCCTTTGCCCCTTCGAAACCCAAATTGAGTATCTGAAAGGAGGCCATTTGTTTCCATCCACTTATCCAATCGGAACAAAATCATTTTCTCCATCAATTTCCGTATACAAGACAACATCGCTATTGGACGGTACGAATTGGGATCAGAAGCTGGTTTTCCGGGCTTTTGGATAGCAATGACTCTTACTTGTCTCCAATCTTGGGGAACAATGTTGTGCTCCAAGAATTGATTAAATAAATTTAACAAGCGAAATTTGGCGGCATCCGGAAGGTTTTTCAACAAGTTAAATTTTATTTTATCAATTCCCGGAGCTGAATTGTTGCAAGATAGGAGAGCAAGTGAGAATTCGACCATTGAAAAGCTGGAATCTAGATCACACCTATCTGGAGGCACATTCCGGATTATTTTTTGCACAGGTGTAGAATCTGGACAGACTTTCCGTGCGAAGTTAAATATCCATCTATGTGAATATTCTTCACTTTCATTTGTAGATGATCGGTTACGCATGCTTCGTGCCACTCTCCACAAGGTACTCAAGGATGTTTCCCGTGATAAACCACCCACAAAATTCCTCCAATACGCCTTTTTCTTCCCCTTGATCAAGTTTTTGAACTGATTTTCAAGGGAAACATATGTTTCAAAAAGGACGAGAGTTCCATGTTTTCGAAAATCTTTGAATGCTTTCGATTTGTCTTTATAAAGCTTGGAACACTGCTGGTCCCACCAAGGATTAGGGGGCCTTCTAGGAACAGATGAATCTGGGATGGGTTTCGTTTGAGCACAAAGTGCACTTTCATATATCAAACGTGAAAGAAAGTGGTACTCCTCCAACGGAGATAGAACATGCATAGAATCGATGGCTGTTATTATTTCGTCCGAGTACTTTTTCCAGTCGATGTGTCTTGTAAGGTCATATGTCATATTTATTGTGTTTGAAGAACTGACCCCATTAGTGATTGTAATTTCGATAGGCAAGTGATCACTACCATTAGGATCATGGACCACCTTCCACTGGCAATCAAATGATAGGGAATTTGAGCAGAGTGAGAGGTCAATTGCGCTTTGTCTTGCAGGAGGTTTAGGTACCCGTGTTTTTTCACCCGTGTTCAAAATTGTTAAATTGAAACTGTCACAAATGTCATAGATAAGAGTTGAACGACTATCGTCAATTTGTTCTCCCCAGACAGTTCCATGCGAATTGAAGTCCCCCAGGATCAACCTTGGCTCGGGGAGCACTGAGCACAGGTCCTCCAGGTGACTTCGATCCACTGCAACTCTATGAGGCCAGTACAAACTAACAACACATAAGTCCTTACTTCTTATAGTTGTATGACAAGCAACAGCTTCAATTCCGCCCGATAAAGGAAGGTGAATTCTATAAAAAGAGTGGCACTTATTGATCCCCAAAAGTACCCCTCCATAAGAATCGTCACGATCCAGGCGGATAATATTAAAATTGTGGAATGAGATGTTAGATTGAGAAGATAACCAAGTTTCGGACAATGCAAAAATATCACAGTTCGTTTTATGAAGTAAATGGTTGACCACATCCAGTTTAGGAATGAGACTACGACAGTTCCACTGTATAACAGTGATATCTCCGACCTCTCGGCGTGAATTAGCCATCGAGAGAGATAAACACTGAAAGAAGGGGCCAAGTTTGCATCAAATGCTCAAAAAATGTCTTCACAATAGGAAGCATTGCTGTAATAATGCTTCTAATGGAGTCCGATGCATCAAAAAACGAAAGCAGTCCATTCACAATATCGGACAGCTTGAAAAGTCCCATTTGGACAGTCACCGCAGAAGAGCTAGTGTTAGGTGTTGGGTGTTTTGATGTTCCTGCGACTGCAGGATCATTGGAAGATGTAGTTTTCCCGCGAAAACCAGGCGGGATTTGGTTCTCCTTATCCACTGAAGATTTCTTACCACTGCTGATTGATGAGCTGATTAGAGGGACCTTTTTAGGAATTTTAGGAGAAGTTACCTTTGAACGCTTCCGGGAGCTCCCTAACAAGAATGATGGCTGTTCTTCATCAGTTGTATCTGTGGCACCGTCGTCAACCGGCAGTACAGAAAAAACATTATTTGAGAGAGATTCTACCGGAGGAGATGTGCTTTTCAGAACTGCGGCATAGGAGCGTTTAGATCTTTCTATTAACGAACGCCTCTGTTTTACCCAACTGTTTTTAAATGCGTCACAAGAAGATAAATCATGGGGAGAACCTCCGCAATATACACATTTGTGAACTGTTGCGGAGCACGCTCCATCCCCATGATTTTCACCACAACGAGAACAACGAGGTTTACTACAACAGTGGGAGGCAGTATGTCCTATTTTGATGCATTTGTCGCAATTCATGGGACGAGGCACGAACAGCCTAACTGGAAGCCTTAGCATGTCATCAATGAGGACATAATGAGGGAGTGCTGTACCCTCAAATGTTACCCGAAATGAGGCTGACGGCGAATATTTTTTAACGCCAGCAACGACGGAGGCAGTCACGAGTTGGCGGCAGTCCAAGATTTTGACCTCAGTCGAGTCGAGGCTCCTGAATCTGCCCACACCGTGGGCTTTAACATATTCTGCTGTCAGACTCATTTCGGATATCACTCCCTCAATTTCCACCTCTCGAGATGGAACAAACACTCGATATTCCAAGTTGAAATGATTGCTGGCAACAATTTCGTTGGCTGCTTTCAGGCTAGCCACGACAACCCGCAATTTGTTAGGTCTTACCTTTGTAACGCTGGTTACAGAGGACCACTTAGCCAGAGTCTTCGTAATTTGAATAACGTTGAGTGGTTTTCCGTTAGGTTTAGGCCGGAAAAAAACCACCCACGGACCAGCAAAAGTCGAATTAGCCGAATAAACCTTGATTCGGGGGGTCGCAGTTTCTGTGGGTGATGGCGAGAGATCTTCTTTTGTAAATGTATGAGCACCTGAAGGACCCGCTTCATCAACTGAGATGTTATTCTCAGTGGAAAAGCTAGGGTCCTCCAGGTGCTCAACATTTTCATAGAGGATGCTCCCATCATCCATAGGAACTGTGGGTTCCTCCCCCCCGCCTTCGCTCATATTTTATTACGGGGACAAATATGTCTTCCGTAATTAAAATATGAACGAAGTACACTCACAAAATCCGAAAAAAAAACAAAGAGAAAAGGTAGCTAGGGATAGTACTAGTTTAGGTTAAAAAAAAGGGAAAATGAATAAAGCAAATACAAATCTTAATTTTTTGTTGTTGTTGCATCAAATGAGTCCAGTGCGGCTTTGTTTTGTAGCCACCCTCCGCTCAGCTCGATTGCGATATGGCAGCTGATTTGATGACCTTGATGACCACGTGGCTTGGTCGAAAAAAGCGCTTTCTTCTTTGGTGGTCGACTGGCTATCGTGTTGAGGCTCCTTCTGGTCCCCGGCGACGGCACACCTACTCCGGATGGCGGGTTACCTATTGGATCCCTCGAACTCCCTTACGGCACATTCAAGGCCAGTTGTATCAGGCTGGAAACACGATGCGCGTACCGAAAATCACACACTATTGTTTCGTTTTAGAAGAGCGATAAAACAATGCGACTGCACGGTACAAACTTTACGGTTGGAATGTATCGAAACTGTTGTTTTTGACTTGGTATGAATTTTATCATTTTTAGCCCTAATCCGCTCTTAAGTGTCAATATGACCCTATTGGAAGTGAAGCGGCTTGTAAATTTATTCGGGTGCATCCAAATAAATAAAAAATCTTCGGAAACCCTCAATGAATTCTTGGAATCTTTAATTTTGCATCATCACTTTTTTCATGGACGGACTCTGAAAGTCCGAAAAACATGCTTCGGAAAGAAGACTGTAAATCAGCGAAAAAAAATTTCAATCAGTTTCCAAGGATATATTTTTTTGAATTTTTTTGAGATCATGAACACAAAAATCTTTAAAAGTGGTGTAAAAACCGTAATTTTCAATCGTTGAACCGTCAACATTGTTAAAGTCACACCAGATAAATTTTGAAAAGAGGACGTTATTTGGTACATTTTCACATCTTTAGATTTTCAAAATTCGAAAAACAGGATTTTGGACGAATTTTCAAAAGTAGCTGTTTTTAAATTTTTTTGTCAATTTGCAATTTCTCAGATTTTTTAACACTTTAATTTAACTTTGCATTAGATTTTCAGTATTTAAACGCAAGATCGGGAAATGCGCACAAAGTCGAAAATTACCGTCCCATCTCAATTCTGAATTCTATTTCCAAAGTATACGAAGCTTTGATGCAAGAAAGACTGTACGCCGCCGTTAAACCGTTCATATCCGAATCACAGCATGGCTTTGTGAAGAAGAGGTCGACTGTTAGCAACTTAATGTGCTACGTAAGCTCAATCAGTAATAGCCTGGAAAAAGGTTGTCAAGTAAACTCGATTTATATCGATTTTGCTAAAGCTTTCGATCGATTCCCGCACGATTTACTTATCAGAAAGTTGGGCCGACTTGGTTTTCCAACTTGGTCTCTCGAGTGGATCAAGTCGTATCTCACAAATCGCTGCGCTTTCACGAAAATAAATGGGTCACGATCTAGTATATTCGAAACCCCGTCAGGAGTACCTCAAGGAAGCCACCTCGGACCGCTACTTTTCATTACATTTGTAAATGATCTATGTGCAAAACTCCACTCCGACAAGCTCCTGTATGCTGACGATTTGAAGCTTTTTAGGAGGATTCATAGTAATAAAGATTGTATGGCTCTGCAAGCTGATATCGCTAGGCTTGAAAGCTGGTGCCGCTTGAACGGGATGCAGGCTAATGCAAAAAAATGCAAGGTAGTAAATTTTACTCGCTCACGAAACATCGTCAATTTTGACTACCGCCTATCTGAAAGTTATCTTGAAAACGTGAAGTCAATTTTAGATCTCGGAGTGAAGATTGATAACAGGCTCACATTTGCTGAACAAATTGCAATTACTTCCGCAAAAGGTTTTTCTGCATTAGGATTTCTGCGTCGAAATACCGAGGATTTCGACGACATCTATACTTTGAAAGCTGTTTACTGCGCTTCAGTACGAAGCATTATGGAATACGTTGCACAGATATGGGCTCCTTTTCAGAGCACACAGAGTTACCTCCTTGAACGAGTTCAATGTAGTTTTATAAGGTATGCTTTACGGCGCCTTCCCTGGACTGAACCGCTTCGTCTTCCGTCTTACGAACAAAGATGCGCCCTTGTAAATCTGGCCACGCTTGAAAAAACGTCGTACCGAACTTCAGCAAACTTTTATTTTTGACACCCTGACTCATCGTGTGGACTGCTCTTACATACTCCAGCGTGTCAATTTATCCACGAGGACGCTCCGACAACGCCAGTTTCTCTGGATACCTTACCACCGTACTGCGTATGGTCGAAACCACCCAATCAAAACCCGACAAATGCTGTGAACGTTTCAATGTAGTGTACCATCTGTTTGATTTTAATGTATGTAAACGTAAATTTAAACTAGACATAAGTAGAATAAGCTAGTTCTTAAGAAATTTGTCTGTATGGTAATTCCTCATCCAAAGACCAAGTAATAAACTAAAGAATTTCGCTATAAAATTATATTTACCAGATCAACTGTTTCCAACTTGTTGTGCTATTCTAAAACACTGCGTTCGGCTATGATCAAAAAACAACAAGTTGATGCTATTTACGTGGACTTTTCTGAAGCATTTGACAAAGTACCGCACGAACACTGGTAATTAAAAAAAAAAATCGCTGGCTTTGGCTTTACGTCGTCGTCCACATCGTGACTGTACTCTTACCCAACAAAACGTCAAGCATTTGTGAACTTACGAGGATCCAGATCTCAGCCGTTCAACGTTCCGTCCGGCGTCCCTCAGAGAAGCCACTTAGGCCCACTCCTTTTTATACTTTTTGTGAACGATCTTGCTTGGATACTCATATCTTCGAAGTTGATGGACACAGACGATCCTAAAATGTACCGAATGATTGGATCATTAGTGGACTGTGCAGCACTTCAAGCTAACATCTTGATACTGGTGGACTGGTGCAGGTCACATAGGATGATAGCTAACTCGAATAAGTGAAAATGTTTTACTTTCCATAATTCAAGAGAACACATCCGCTTTGTTTACATCATGGACACAGAAGTAATGGAGATATTGACTTCTATAAAAGATTTGGGCGTTATGTTTGATCACAGACTGACTTTTACTGAACACATATGTAGGTTTCATCCAGAGAAACACCGCTGACTTTGAAGATATTTATCTATTGCCTCAAAGCGATTTTCTGTGTCTTGGTTCGTAGTGTATTGGAATATGCCGTGATAGTCTGGTAGCTTATCTGGAAGTAAAAATCGAAAGGATTGAGAGGGTTCAAAATAAGTTCTTAAGATATGCACTTCGACGACAGCCATGGAATGATTCCGTTAGACTACCACCTTCGCACTTTCACCCTTTAACTTGATGTGATTAAATAGTAAAAAAATACAAGTGGATTCTATATACATCGACTTTGCCAAAGCCTTCGACAAAGTTCCACACATTCTCGTGCAAGAAAAATTGAGGCGGGTTTCCAGAGTCGGCATATATTCGTATCTATTAAATCGTCAAGGCTATATAAATATTCGTGGAACACACTCCACCGTGTTCGAAATACCGTCCTGTGTTCCACAAGGCAGTCACCTAGGACCTCTAATCTTCGTGCTCTTCATAAACGACCTGGCTACTTTCTTTCAATCGTCTAAACTTATGTTTGCAGACGACTTAAAAATCTATCTGACCATCGACTTCAAGAAGACAAGAATAGAGTAATCGCATGGTGTGAGAAACACGGAATGGTAGTTAACGCTGAAAAACGCAAATGTGTCAGCTTATTCAAAACCAGAACCACAGTTGTCTTTAACTACGTTCTAGATAGTACTCCACTTGAAAGAGTGACTAACATAAAAGACCTGGGAGTAACCTTCCACCAAAAGCTCTCATTTACTCAGCATATCGCCACTACAACAGCAAAAACTTTTGCTTTGCTTGGATTTCTCCGACGAAACACTTTGAGCTTTGAGGACCCGTACACTCTCAAAATTCTACTCATCAGTCCGCAGTGTCTTGGAGTATGCGACACCAGTTTGGGCGCCTTACAACTCCGTTCATGTAGAAGTCAAGAGTTGAAAAAGTTCAGAAAAGATTTCTTCGCTTGGCAAGATCCCGTAAGGCTACCGCCTTACCCCCAAAGGTGTGGCCTGCTGTGTATCACATCGTTGAGTCAAAGAAGAGTGTACCGTGGCGAGCTATATAAATATTCGTGAAACGTCGTGTTCGAAATACCGTCTGATGGTCCACAAGGCAGTCACCTAGGACCTCTAATCTTCGTGCTCTTCATAAACGACCTGGCTACTTTCCGCAAACTGAAACGCGAAGCTGGAAGGATTGAGTCGATGATTAATACGTCCTAGACGAAGTATATGCTGACCCGCGGATCCGAGATCGATCAAACCCGCTTGTCCAGTGATAACAAGGTCACAATCGATGGCGACATGTTGGAGATAGTTGAAGACTTTGTCTATCTCGGCTCACTGGTGACCGCAGACAATGACAGCCGTGAGATCCGGCGGCGAATGATCAGCGAAAAAAGTGCCTACTGTGGACTCCCCAAGCAATAGCGGTCGAGGAGAATTAGCCCTCGCACGAAGTGTAATCTGTACATGACGCTCATTCTACCGGTTGTTCTCTACGGGCACGAGACGTGCATATTGCTCGAGGAGGACCTTCGTACACTCGGAGTTAACGATCGACGAGTGTTAAGAACCATCTTTGGCGGCGAGCAGGAGAACGGAGTGTGGAGGCGAAGGATGAACCACGAGCTCGGTCAACACTACGGTCTTTAATGTTCTTGGGGGTTCTCAGTGTTAATGTACCAACAATTTGCAATTGCATTAATTTCAACTAGGATGAAGTTCGATGACAATTTAGTTTTACGAGTTAATTTTTCCAGTTGTTTTTTGAAAAAACGAACACTATGCATATGGGCAAAAACTACAAATGAACACCCCCTCCGGGGCTCAATGGGCACCCTGAAACTCACAAAGCAAGCTATAAGGGATATAGAGTTGTTTTTGACATTTCTTAAACACACTTGCTGAGCGTGTACAGATGAGACGGGACAATTAACCTCAAAAACTCTCGGTACAAAAAAGGGGATTCGGTAGACAAACATGGTCGTTTTTGAGGTTAATGTCCTCAAAATTTAAAAGTATTAGTGAAACGCCATGAACTATGACACGAATACTACTAGCGGCAAATAGGATTATAGAAGAAGGTTGAACTTACACACACGATCCCTAATGTACTTTCTTGGTGAGCAACTTCAAATTAAAATTCAATAAAGATGAATTAAAGGTCTATTATACGGCAAAGAGTGCCCGTGTAACCCCATCTAGAGGTGCTCATTGCGCTCCTCATTAGTAAGTTACAACTCGTTAGAAACTTCAGAAGAATTACGCATACATTACAGAAATAATTAAACACTACTGGTCAACAGTTGAAAAATGAAAATTGGTTGAAATAAAGACTCAAGAAAAGTCCAAAACCGTACGTACGTGACTTCAATGCATTTGTATTTTGCACCCGATGAACTCACAGCTACCGTCAAGCCCACGTAAGTTGCTCCAACTTGTTGTTGCTTGATCCGTTTTCAAGGTTAGGATTTGTTATTGTTTCTTACCAATTGCAGGCGTTGTAGTTGGAAAAATATAGGCACAGAGCGCCGGTAGCGAAAAAAATCACTACGAGTTTTGCAGGGAAAACTCTGACAGCAGTCGGAACGAATTCCTGGAACTGTGCTTAGTATCAACAAATTATAAACGATTCGGATGTTTTGATCCGGTATAGTTCATGCCGTTATATTATTTTTGTTCAAAACAAATATTTTCACGTTGTTTTCATTTTTATTTTCTTACAATTTTTCTTGAATTTTTGAGTCTTTTAAGCGCCTAAAGCGGAGAGGTTCTAGCCACTCAGATGGCATCGCCCGTGTTCAATGCCTTTCTTGCTAATGGTGCAGCAAAATAAACAATTAAAACAACCGTCTGGCACCACACATATCAACTGAACATTGAAGGTGCGACCGCAATTCTCACGGTTTTTTTTTGGTCTCTCGTTGCTGTTTTCCACATCTCCCAACATTGTTAATGTGTTGTTGTTGCTTCACCACCATCTTTGCATATCTGACATTTGCAACAATTACAATCTGTCAGTCAGTCAGTCAGTCAGTCAGTCAGTCACTGGGGCAACAATTAATGTGGAAGAAAAAGTGAGGTAATTGAAACCAGATTGAACGATATCGTGTCCATTGGAAAGAGAAGAACCAAAAAAAAAAAGACAAAAAAAATACTAGTTTGATGCTGTTAGCGGTGATGCCGGTTTGTTCGGAAAAGTATTCCATGAATGGGTTGATTTTTTTTCGGGCTAGCACGCACTGATGCACAAACACCTTTTGGTGTTGTTGTTGGTACAAGAACAGTCTATAAAGAAAATATTAAACGAAAACAAAACAGCGAAAAATGTGTCGGATCAAGAGGAATGCGTACGTACGTACGTACGTATATGTTTGTACGTAAAGTATGAACAAATCAAATGCGAAAACTGAGGAAAAAACGCGTAAAGCGTAAATGGTTTGATATTTACACCCGTGGTGTCGAGAGAGGGAAAAACAAATGATCAATGAAAATTATCGCCGCATGAATGGGTTAGGCGTGCGAAAAGCTGTTAATTTATTTTTTTCGATGTTTGGATGAGTCTTTTAATGATTTTCCATGAATGAATCATGTTACAGTGTA
Source organism: Uranotaenia lowii (assembly GCF_029784155.1). NCBI lineage: Eukaryota > Metazoa > Arthropoda > Insecta > Diptera > Culicidae > Uranotaenia > Uranotaenia lowii. The sequence goes on from NC_073692.1 coordinate 53,798,006, forward strand.
AAACCTGTTATACAGCCATAGAAAAGATGGAGACAACCACCCCCCCCCCCCCCCCGTTTGAATTTTAAGTTCGAAAGTTTAAAGAAACCATTCTCGGTCTTCAAAACGGCTACACACCAAATTTCACATTGATTGGTTCAGTACTTTCCGAAAAATGTTCGAATTTTGTCATATTTTTGTTTATTTTGTATGAGAACCCCCCTCTTTTTGGGTTCGGAGGGGATTGAAGTATTATAGAAACCATTCCAGGTCTTGGAAACGGCTGCACCCTAAATTTCACGTTGATCGGTTCAGTAGTTTCCGAAAATTGATCGAATTGTGTCAAATTTTTGCCTATTTTGTATGGGGGCCCCCTCTCTTTGGATTTGGAGATGTTTGAAACTGTTATAGAAACCATTTCCGGTCTTGGAAACTGCTACACACCAAATTTCACATTGATCGGTTCAGGAGTTTCCGAAAATTGTTCGAATTATGTCAAGTTTTATTAGTTTTGTATGGGAACCCCCTGTTTTAGGCCTCGAAAGAGTTTTAAGAGACCATTCCCGGTCTTGACAACTATAGACCAAATTTCACGTTGATGGCTTCAGTACTTTCCAAAAATTGTTCTTTTTATCTCAAATTTTTGAAAATTTTGTATGGGAGCCTCATATTTTGGATTTGGAGGGGTTTGAAAGCATTATAAAAACCATTGCTGGTCTTGAAAGTGGCTACACACTAAATTTCACGTTGATCGGTTTCGTAATTTCTGAAATTATTTTTATTAATTTTGTATGGGAACCCTCTCTTTTTGGATTCGGAGGGGTTTGAAAGTATTATAGAAATCATTTCCGATTTCGAAAACAGCTACACACCAAATTTCACGTTGATCGCTTCAGTACTTTCCAAAAATTGTTCGAATTATGTAAAATGTTTGTAAATTTTGTATTGGAGCTCCCCTCTTATTAGATTCGAAAGGATTTGAAAGTATTATAGAAACCATTCCCGGTCTCGAAAACAGCTACATCCCAAATTTCACGTTGATCGGTTCAGTACTTTCCGAAAATTGTTAAAATTATGTGAAATTTTGTGATTTTCTATGGGAGCCTCCCTCTTTTTGAATTCGGTGAGGTTTGAAAGTATTATCGAAACCATTCCCGGTCTTTATAACGGTTATGCACCAAATTTCACGTTGATCGCTTCAGTACTTTCCGAAAATTTTTCGGAAAATGTAAAATTTTTGTAAATTTTTTATGGAAGTTCCCCTCTTTTTAGATTCGAAGGGGTTTAAAACTATTATGAAAACCATTCCCGGTCTCGAAAACAGCTACACACCATATTTCACGTTGATCGGTTTAGTAGTTTCCGAAAATTGTTCGAATTGTGTCGAATTTTTGTTAGTTTTGTATGGGAGCCCCCTCTTTTTGGATTCGGAGGGGTTTGAAAGTATTATAGAGTCTTGAAAACGGCCGCACCAAATTTCACGTTGATCGGTTTAATAGTTTCCAATATTATTTTTATTAATTTTGTATGGGAGCCCCCTCTTATTGGATTCGAAGGAGTTTGAAAGGTTTTAGAAATTATTCGCGGTCTTGAAAACGGCTACACACCAAACTTCACGTTGATCGCTCCAATAGTTTCCAAAAATTGCTCGATTGTATGGGGCTTTTGTATGGGGCCCCCCTTTTTCTTGGATTTAGAAGTGGTTTGAAAGTATTATAGAAACCATTCCCGGCCTTGAAAACGGCTGCACACCAAATTTCACATTGATCGGTTCAGGAGTTGCCGAAAATTGTTCGAATTGGTCAAATTTTTGCTTATTTTGTATGGGACCCTTACGAATAGGTTTCACTTCAAGAGACTCCATACGGTATGGTTTTTGAATCAGAAAATCATTTGGAGTCGTAGGCCTGCGTATCCGTGCATGATCATTGAGTTGAGAGATCTGGAGATTCATTTAAAAGCTTTTTTATCTGGGATTTTCACGTTTGGAAGATCGTCAAACTGGGAATTGTCAAGGGAATGCCAATTAAGAGGAGAGGTTGGAGGATTAATCATCCACTGGAAAGTAGTCTAGCCAAAAATCTGTTGGAAGACTGTCAGCCGGATACCATTGAGAGGTCATCCGACTGGGACATCAAATCGTTGGAACCGATAATTCATTAGAAAGCCGCTGACTCGGAAATCTGAAGGAAGGTCGTTAAGCCAAACGGGAATTCGTCGAGAGAAACCCTTCCGATGGTCGTCGAGGGTAGGGAATCTTCTGAAAAATCTTGGAGTGGGGATACTGGATACAGCACAAGTGCTGGCGGCAACTCCTCTGAGTCCTTTGGGGAAACTCTGTATAAAGTAGCTGGCCTGGGTCTTCTAAGGCTCCTATCCTTTTCCATGCTCATGAATGGAATATCATGGTGACAGCTAAAGGCAGTTATATCACCGTGAGGCGATCACTTTGTTTTGGGATTCATGATTATGCTTAAGATAACTAAAAAAAGCGGAGATGTTGAAGAAGCTCAAACCTCAAGAATGATGGTCTGACGGAAGGGAATGGTAGAAGCAAAGCGTTTACACAAGTAGGTGATAACCGGGTAAACGATTAAGTTTCGGAGGAATTCGTCTTGGAAATTGAAGAGCAGGTGCATCTCTGAACCAGATGGATTAGTAAAACACGATCGGTAAATGGCGGGTAGAATAGCGGACATCGAGTTATCACTAGAAGAAGTCGGACTTGGAGTCTCTAGGGTAGAGTTAGGAACAGGTCGCAGAGTAGAGTCGTCAAGAGAAGAGGTATGAATAAGTGCTGGAGGTGGCTTCGATCGTGATTAATGCCGTTCAACGCAATAGTGGGAGTTTGATCTCCTGTCATCAAAGGAAAGTTTCATTGGGTTTCTCGGTAGGATTAGTGGCCCGGTTATAAACACGAAAAGGTATACCGTGAGTTAACCCATGGTTTCAGAGTTACAAATCGAATGGAGGCGCTAAGCCGTGGAGTGCAATTCATAAACAAAATTTACCAAATGTGTGAGCAACTACACCGACAAACCAGATTCTACTCCAATAATGAACTTCCTTGGATGCGGAATTATCGGTATAAGATTCTATGCCATACCGGCATTAACAACCTTTCTAATAAATGGCATTGTATCTAAACCGGCCGGCAATAGAAAACCGTTTCTAGTTCCATTCCCCTCGCATTCTAATCTCTCTCCCATTAAAGACAAAGGAGGATGAAAAAAATACACCGGCCAAACGGCAGACGGCCAATGCAGTGCTTTTTTTTTGATAATCGTCGGTGGCAAGAGATCTATGACAAAAACTTTCGTTTTCTAACCGACTCAGATGGTGAACTGCGTAAGATATCGAACTGGCAAGCCGAAATGAGATGTTGTAGTGAGTTCGATTCTCACTATATTTTTTTTCGGATGAATTATCCAACAGGATAAAAATCCCAAAAAATGTTTTTTGCTTCGCCTCAATGTAGTGGTTATCGTTTTGCTTAGGAGCTCGAATCTTTATGTCAGTAGTGCTTTTCCAATCATATTATCTGTAGTAATCAAAATCTCTCCTATGGGTGTAGAAAATGGACTTCTTGGCAGTTATTCTTCATGAACGTAAGAATAGTGCACTCTTCGTCTATTGTTGCCTAATGAAACCAAAAATCTTATTGAACTATCTAGAACTCTTTCCCTAAACTCATGTTCCTCTCTGGATGAAACGACGTTTGATGAGGTCCAGTATCATAGACTATATGCCCCTTGTGCGCTTCTGAAAAAAAAAAACGAAAAAATAACAAGTTACGAGCTCAGAGCATAATCATAGTATCGAGCTACCGTGCTACCACTGAAATTATGTTCATTCTCTGCGCAATAATTACCCAGCCAGCCAGTAGATGTGCTCGCGAATCTGAAACAAAGCTAGGCAAAGTAGTGTAATTAATCACAACTTACCGGCAAGCGGCGCGCGGCAGACCCAGCAGTTCCCTCAACAAATCAGTGCTGGTACTTAATTCACCTTTTCCGCTTGCTCTTGAATGCTAATCCACCTCATTCGTTTCAACGGCTGTCTGAATCTCAACCAACAACTTCATCACCGGCTGCGCGCTCTGTTCATCCGCCGCCACCCAGATTCGCGAAAAGTGATGAAACCTCCTCCGCCCGGTAATCGGGGTGTGATTCATCTACTAAGAGGGAAACCTGCAGATCTACATACACGAGTAACCATACGACCTGGTGCCATTATTTTCATATAAGTAGCAGCAGAATCAGATACAATGGATCGCTTGGTTCATTGGAGCTTAAGTTTCGGTGCAGTTTCGAATGTGGCTAATTTGATTACTAGCCGAAAACCTGAGAATGATTGAGATCGATTGGTTCGCCAAAATGAGATGACGAGTTCGTTGGATCACCATCGAATTATCTTTCTAATTTTACCTATCTTGAGAAGGTGCTACGCGGCGCGTTCGTCAGAAAATTTGGGTACCGGGGCCTGCCTGGCCCAGTCGAGAAATAATTATATATACGTTTATGATTATCAACTGGCCAAAATTACAGGGCACATTAGACTCTTGAAGATGATAATTTGAGCTTAAATTACAGTTATGATGAAGTGAGAAGTTGCACACTTTTTATGCAACCGAAGGAGGTGTATTTGCACCTTAACTGGTCTATTGAATAATTGTGACATTGGGTATTGGAAACTGTTATTCGACCTCTGAAAATTAGGGTTTTTTGGTGTGTTGCTTTAAAGTGGGTTAGAAGAATAGGTCTTAAATTAAAAAATCCCAAGAATTTTACGCAAAATCTTCTTTATTTTGGCTGATAGGGGAATTCAATTTCCCATGATCCAAGTGCTAGGTACTGGTACACCTCTAACATTGATTTTTTAAACATTTCAAGCCAAGTTCTGTAGTCTGGAATAAATAATTTCTCTACCGTTACTAGCATAAGTAGCTGCTACTAGCACACTTCTAACGACGATTTTTTTTCATATCCAAGAACGAGTATTTAAATATAGCTCATGCTAGTACACTTCTGGCATTTATTTTCGGCATCTTCAAACGAATCCACTCCACACAATTATTTTTCTACCGGCGCATTAACATTAGTAGCTTCTACTAGCACCCTGCTAACAACGATCAACTAGCATGTTTCCACACCGATTTTTGTCATCTTCAAACCCTTTCACCCAAAACGTCGAAAGATATATAATGAGAAACAGAACTAACCCACTTCAAAATCAATTTTCACCAGTTATGCCTAGTCCACACTAGGCAACTTGAACTCTTTGTGTAACCTAGCCTTTCGATACATCCCAAGCTCTTCCACACAAGGGATTGTACAATGTAGATAGAAATGAACAATTTTTCAAATTTCTGTACCAATAGTAATAGCTTATACTAGCACACTTTTGACATCGAATTCGGCAGCTCCAGGAGGTCAGGGGTGCGCCGCGAACGTGTGTAGGATACCCCAACGTCGGGGGGTATCCGAGTAGTGATGCTTCCTAAGGGGGAAACTGCAGGGATAAGACTTTACTTTCCTCGTAGCGAATCTCGAGGGAAGAGGGTTAACCACTGTCAGAGGATACCCACGGGTAGAGAGGCTCTCGATGCCGGGCGAGCCTCTCGAGTCGGTGTAGGATGTCGTCACCGTCGGGAAACATCCGAGTCGTAGCGTTTCAAGTCCCGAACGTGTACCAAAAATCCTAGGGTTGCCAGCCAAGGGGGATAAAGAAGACCGGACAACGGTCGGAGTAGACTGACCCCATCGACGGGAGACTGTCGAGTAGAGTGCGTCCGACCCCACGGTTTGAAGCTACAAAGATAAGACAATACCTTCTGCACGTTCGTGCGTAGGATGCTCCACCTTCGGGGAGTATCCGAGTAGGGCGGTTCTCAACGACAGAAGCTGCGGGGATAAGACTTGACCTTCTTCGCAGTGGAAATCGTTGGGAAAGGGTTATTCCACGTTCGGGGAATACCCACGGGTAGAGTGGCTCTCGACGCCGGGTGATCCATTCGAGTCGGAGTAGGATGACGTCTTCGTCGGGAATCATCCGAGTCGTTGCGTTAAGTCCCGCGCGTGTGCCGTAACAGGAGCGAGTCTAGGATGAGCTGCTCTCGATCAGGCACACGACGGGCAAGGTGGCAAACCTCCAACCCTGAAGATAAGAGATCGGGCCTCGAGTCGTTAGAGGAAAGGTCAGGCCTCAAACCTTCAGGCGGAGAGATTTGTGTGGTTAACCCCGAGTCTTTATGATGAGGGGTCGGTCTCGAGTCGTAAGAGGAGGGATCAGGCCCCTTATCAACAAGAGGAGGGGTACAAGTGGTCACCTCGAGTCATTACGAGGAGAGGTCAGATTTCAAGTCGTTAGAGGAGAGATCGGGCCTTGAATCGTGCAGAGGAGAGGTAAACCTCGAGTCGATGCGAGGAGGGGTCGGATCTCAAGTCGTTAGAGGAGAGATCAGGCCTCAAGTCGCGAAGAGGAGAGGTTTGTGTGAGAATCTCGAGTCATTGCGAGGAGACGTCGATTCTCAAGTCGTTAGAGGAGAGTTCAGGCGTCGAGTCGTAAAGACGAGAGGTTTTGCTGAAAGTGGTCTCGTTAATGAGTATTGCCTTGGAGCACATTAGCGACCTAAACAGTTCGAGGTGGGAACCAGGTCTGCGACCCCAGGAGGAGTTTAGGGAGTAGGGAGTATACACGGAGTATATCATGAGTCTTCCCATTGTACCCATGGACCCAGAGTAGCAAACTGGGGGGACGCGGTGGCGCGCCGTGCCTTGGAATACAATCCGTAAACCGGGATTTACCACCTGTGGTTACCAACTAAAAAAAAAGGCATCTCCAAACCAAACCCCTTTGTCCAAGAGGTCGCAAAATACAATCAAAAACTTTTTTTTAAACTTGCACAAGTACAATTCGCTTATACTGGCACACTTTTCACATCCATTTTCGTCATACATAAGTCAAGCTCAAGTGGTCTCAAGATATAGTGAGAAATTGACATTTTTACAACGTTACTAGCAGTATTAGCTGATACTTACACACTTTTAACTTTTTTTGTCAACTGCAATTCAAGCCCTTTCACCCAGGGAATAACAATGTATGTACTTGCCGGTCTTGATAGGGCCCAAAAAGTTTCAAACGGTTTCGATTGAGGACTTTGTTGGATTGGCCGAGCCGTCGTGTCCTTTTAGTAGTGAACTGATGCCAAATCCGGCCAAATCATTACTAGGTGGTCGTGCTTGCGGAGTCGGCGTTGATTTAAAATGAAGTTTCAAAGCCTTGCACATCCTTAGAGAATTGAAAATTGTTATTTGGGATCGAAGATTTAAGAAAAATTATCAAAGAATCGATATTATCTATTAGTTTGTAGCCGAAATCCTCTAACTAAATAGTGTCCTGAACTCTCTCCTAGATGTAATCCAAAACTTGTGATTCCGGATCCCCATATGTGTTCATTACCAGATAATAAAATTTTAACAGCTCGATAAAATTTTCCATCCAAAATGTGTGTTTCAGAGCAAACGCCCGAGATGATTCAATAAAGTGTGCCAATTCCGGTCGATGATGAGCAAGCCGACCTTCTTTTTTGTTGCAACTTGTGCTGACGACAGCATGTGTTCGATCACCATAACTTTGCATATTAAAGCGCACAGTTCGTCCAGAAATAGACGTGGACGAGACATTCCTGTTATGAACTCAGCTCACCTGACCAGGCAGCCGCAATTTCCCATAGAAGAGCAAAAATAAAACTAGCAGTAATTTCCCACCCGTTATTTATCGATGTGTCTCAATCAAACGGTGATTAACCTGAACGGTGTTTTTTTCTCTCTGTCTCTGTTTCATTCCATGTCACCTGCCCCCGATTGATTGTTGAATCCTTCTGTGTTGCCCTCCCCCGGTGAATGTTTGGTCCAGATCCAGCAAAGCCGAGAAAAATGCAGACGGGCTACAGGAAGTGGAACGGGAAGTCGACCGGTACAAGGACATCCTGCAGAACCTTAACAAACGGATCGCGACCACAGTTTCGGCCGGGCAACCGCAGGATCCGGCAGCCAAGGAGAAACGGATCCGGAAGGTGGCCGAATTCCAGCTGGGTCAGCTGATGGAGGAATCGGTGAAGGATTTGCCGGTTGGACTGTTGCGGGACGTGCTGGACAAGTGCGGTAGGTTTGTTTTTTTGGTGTGATGATTTATTAATCGCATGTTCCCATGTAATTTTTTGAAACAATGCATTGCAATGTAACAGAACCACTCACCCTCCTCTTACCCCTTTGAAGGAAATGTAGAACTGTTTTTTTATTATTAAAAAGTCTTTTCAAAAGAATCGATCCGTTTTTATTTTTAGTTTTTTTTTGCTCCGTACCAATTCGGTACCAATTAGTGTCCCTAGTCATTTTGGCGGCTATCCAAAAATCTTGGAATCCTTTTTTTTCTCTTCCAAAGTGTATATGTTCTTACTTTTTTGAAGCACAAATCACTCTTGGATGCCATTTTTTTTTGTTGGAAAATAGGCCTTTTCCGATCGTTCCTTTTCCTTTGTTGTATCTAAGCATCCGAGGATAAATAGATATGTCGTCTGATAAAAAGTTTTGAGGCAAGATGTACTAGATCGGTCCTAGCTCTAACTAAATCTATTAAAAACAAGGATATGGGTTAGCTCATGAGCTCTTCAAAATAGCGATAATTCTAATGACGAAGGTAACGGAAGACACAACAAAGAAAATGCAGACTTTGACCAGCTTGGTCTGAGTTAAGTAAAATATTCATAAGGAGAGACACGTATTAGAGAAAAATATAAAGGTACTTAGTCTAAACTCTAGATTGGGTACACTGAGCTTAAACTTACATTACAGAGAATCTTACATGGTCAAGTTGTTGGGTGACCAGTGACCCCAGTCCACCTGGGGCCTCTGGTCATAATTCCCATCCGGACCTGCATCGAAGGCTGTACCCGAGATGGGAGACCAAGTCCGCGTTTAAGCGCTCATCGGCTAACTCAGTTTCAAGTCCAAACTCCAGCATATATACCGTGCCTCTTGTTACGATTCAAGACTAAGGACCTCTCCTCTGACGACTCGTGGTCCGGCCTCTACTCGTAACTCGAGGATCGCTTGGTTTCCACGACTATCGTGCGCTCCGCCTCTGTTCGAAACTACTGCAAGACACCAATGACCTCTCCTCTAACGACGAGGCCCTCTCCTCTTTGCCGGCCGTGTGCCAAATCGAGAGCATCTTATCCTGGACACGCGTAAGTCACAGCACACGTCCGGGGTTTTATGAAAGTACTCGGATGATTCCCGACGAAGACGTCATCCTACACCGACTCGAGAGACTCACCCGCCGACAACGTGAAGTCACTCTACCCAAGAGTATTCCGCGGCGTAAATACTCTTCCCCCTACGAGTTCGACTGCGAATAATGTATAGTCTTATCCCCGCAGCTTCCGTCGTAGGGAGCGCGTTCTACTCAGATATTCCACGAGTAGAGGTAGGAAGTAGAGTCTTATCTTTGTATGCTTTACTGCTAGGATAGGTATTCTACTCCGACCTTGGTCCGGTCTTCCTCCTTCCTTTGGCTAGCAACCCTGGGGCTGGCAACCCTAGGCATTTTGACCGCCGTGTGCCGAATCGAGAGCAGCTTATCCTGGACTCGCACCTGTCACAGCACACGTACGGGTCTTTTACGCTTACGACTCAGATGAATTCCGACGGTGAAGTCATCCTACCCGACTCTAGTGACTCATCCGACGGTGACGTGAGACCACATCACCCGAGGGTATTACGCGACGTGAATACTCTTCCCCCTACGAGTTCGACGGCGGAGAAGGTCGTGTCTTATCCCCTCAGCCTCCATCGCAGAGGGCGCGTTCGACTCGGATACTCCGTGACGGTAACGGTGGAAGTACTCAAACACACACGCGCGACGTACCTAACAGCTCGGCATACGCAGAAGATAAAGTCTTATCTTTGTATTCTTTACTGCCAGGTTAGGACGCACACTACTGAGATGCTCCCTCACGAAGGAGTCACCCTACACCAGTCGCGGACTGGTTCTGATACCAACTCCTCTGCAGGGCAGTCATGATCCGGGTGAACCCATCGCTGACCATGCGTCAAGTATTGGTATCCTCCGCACGATGTTTTCGGCTGTCGTGTTTGGTCCGCAGGTGGCAAACATGTTAGTGCGTACCCCTTCGACCCTCGGACAGTTGAACACTACGTGCTCTGGTTTTCAACTGTCTCACCGAAGGTTGAGCCGAATGGCGAGGCCCCGTTCCCAAACCGATGGTGGTACTGCATGAAGCATTCGTGACCAGTCAAAAACTGTGTCATGCAGAAATCTACCTCTCCATGTTTCCGATCCATCCAAAGTCCGACGTTAGGGATCAAGCGATGGGTCCACCGGCCGCGTTCCGAGCTGTCCCACTGGTGCTGCCAGCTGGACATCGAGGGCTCTCTGGCATGTTTCCGCACATCAGGCATGTGCCTGTGCTCGTAGCAGAAGGTATTTTCCTCAGCAAGACCGAGATGGGCATGACCCCCGCCACATCACCAGCTGCCGAGGACACCGTTCGGTATGCGCTGATAACTCGCTGGTTCATCAGTCGCTGCAGGCTGCGGAGCTTTACACTGCCTGCTCAAGGCTGCCGCTCTGTACCGAAAAACGGACGAGGCCACACTCGCCAGGACCCTCCTTTGGTTGCAGCGGATCGCCGAGTTGTTCGACATGGCCCTTTAGAGGGCCACTCTTACAGGCGTAGTCGACGTGGGCCGTAAAGCTCAGCCGGTCGTCGATCGTGACCCCCAGGTACTTGATCGCACGCTTGGATTCGATTGCGCACTGTCCAGCTGCAATCGTCCCTGATTGTGCTGAAATCAGGTTGGTGATCAGCACCATCTAGGTCTTCTAGTGAGCCAGATGCAAGCTTTTGGAGCGCATCTAACTTTCCACCTTCTCAATCGCTACTGTGGCGAGTAGCTGGACCTCTACGGTTGATGAGGCTGATGCCAGGAGAACCACGTCGTCGGCGAAACCCACAAGTCTCACTCCCGTGGGGAGACGCAGTCTCGGCAGCTCGTCTTAAACGATGTTTCATAATACCAAACCGAGTATCGATCCTTGTGAAACCTCTGCCTAGACGCTCACTGTTTTCAATCTCTTACTGGTCATGTACTGTAGTTGGTGATTACGGATGTAACTCTCCACCATCCTACAGATATATGCCGGAATCCTCATACGAATGAGCTACGACGTAATTGCTGCCCAACTGACGCTTTTGAAGGCGTTCTTCACGTCAAGGGTGACCACTGCGCAGAACCGGTCTCCTCTCCTCTTCTTCAGTCTGGCTTCGTAAGGCATGAGCATAATCCGAATAAATATCAACCTCTTCACGGAGGCTCAACAGCTCTTGTGACATATGGCAGTGAAGAAAATGCTGAACGGGGAGTAAGTAGCAGATATATAAGCAGTTTCATATGGCAAGATATATAGAAACCGATTCTCTACCTGTCCGTGGTGCTAGTTGGGGTGCGATCAATCTTAGCGGAGATCGGATATCCAACCCCGTTGGATGCTTTAGTCGTATGCTAATTGAGTTAGGGGGCTGTTCTCCATGTCAGGGGCGGCGTGCGGAGTACAACAACGTCCTGGTGGTGTTCGGGATCCAAAACAGCAACATCACGAGGGTCGTCCTGCGAGATAGTGGGGTTAGCTGCGGACCTTTCGAGCTCGTGACTACAAAAAAACACAAGCAACGAACAACGAACAACAAGTTTCGGATGGAAATCGGCAAAGACCCACGCGACCAAAAGGGACTAGCGATTGGAAACTTGGAACATGGAACTGCCGATCTCTTAATTTCATGGGCAGTACCCATGTGCTCTCCAACGAATTGAAGAGCCGCAAATTCGACGTCGTACCGCTGCAGGAGGTATGCTGGAAGGGCTCCACGTTACGAACGTACCAAGATGGTCATGCGTTCTACCAGAGCTGCGTGATCACACACACGAGCTTGGGACAGCTTTTATAGAGATGGAGAAGATGAAAAAGCGCATGATCGAGTGGTGGCTGATCGACCCACGAATGTGCCGGTCGAGAATCAAGGATCGGTTCTTCAACATCAGCATCATCAACGTGCACAGCTCTCACCTCGGTAGTACCGGTGACGACAAAGAAGAATTATACGCGCAGCTTGAAGGTGAATACGACCGCCGACCAAACCATGATATCTAGGTCGTCATCGGAAATTTTAACGCTCAGGTCGGCCTGGAGGCAGCATTCAAACCGCCAATAAGAAGGTTCAGTGCGCACCAACTGACCAACGGAAACGGCCTCAGACTAATAGATTTCGCCGCCTCCAAACGAATTGCCGTACGTATTACCTTTTTCCAGCACCGCCTCCAACACAAGTACACCTGAAGATCACCGTACCAAACGGAATCATAGAACGACCACGTTTTGATAGACAGTCGGCACTTCTCGGACATCATCGACGTCAGATCCTGTCGAGGGGCCAACATCGAGTCAGACCACTATCTGGGGATGGTAAAAATGCGTCCAAAACTCATCAAAATGGGCCCGGACAAGTTGGCCGATGGAAAGAGAGGGCAATATACCCCATTTACAAGAAATTGGACAAATTGGACTGTGAGAACTACCGAGCGATCATTGTCCTAAATGCCGCCTACTGAGTGCTGTCCCGAATCCTACTCCGCTGCCTAACGCCACAAGCAAACAGATTCATGGGAAGTCATCAGGCCGGCTTCATGGAGGGACAGTCTATGACGGACCAGATCTTCACATTACGGCAAATCCTCCGAAAATGCCGTGAACACAGAGCCAATACGCATCATCTATTCAGCGACTTCAAAGCCGCATACGACACGATCGACCGTGACGAGCTACTGAAAATCATGGACGAGACTGGCTCTTCCGGGAAGCTGACCAGACTGATCCACTGCCTGCTGTTGTCTTGTGTTGTGCCTACTATGGACTTCACAAGAAACTGCGGTCGAAAAGACTTAGCCATCGCACGAAGTGTAACCTGTGCATGACGCTCATTAGATGTTGCATGATACCCAAAGTCGACGGGATCTTCCTTTGTAACGGATACGCTACGTCGAGGTGGACCTAGATAATCGTTGGCGCTATGGTGGATAATATATTCGAGGACCCTACAGGTCGAATCCCGGTGGTTATAGTTTCAACGCGTAGACCCAGGGATTAGTTAGTTCCCTGATGGATGCCAGAAGATTAAGTCTCCTTGAAGCTCTTGCAATGTTGAAAGTGAACCTTGCCAACGTTGGCCAACTCAGTACCACGAACGAAGCAGCCGTAAATCCATCGCAGATGTAACAAATGGTAGTTCGACAGCTAACATTCAAACAGTTTCATACACGATGCGAATCGTTTTCACAGCGACAGAATTTCATCGCATTTGCCCAAATGTGGTGTAGTCTATGGCCCGCTTCTTATATCGTATTCGTTTTTGTTTAGTTTTGCACCGGTTCACTACCGGAAGTTTTCGAGCTCGTTTTCACGATGAGTGGTCCACTGGTAGTGTAATGTGGACGGTGGCACACTCTGAAAATATTCAATGTTGCTTGTGCCTTCACCAATACTATCGTGAATTTTGGAAGGTCGTGCTTCTCGATGCACAGCTTGATGTTTACATTTGGCACTCTCGATATCACGCACACTAACTATAAGTAAGAACAGTTTTTGGCCGGGACGGTGCAACACTATCGAGTGGTGTAAACGAATACGGGATTTGTAGTAGTAGACCTCGTCAATACGCCCTCATGCGAGGTAGTTTAACTCGAACTTCAGAGAATGTCCAACTTGGACAGTCCAAGTAGAGCTGACGATTACTCTTTAATTTCCCTGCAATGGATATCGAAGAAAAAAGAAGTGTTCAAGGTGGTTTCTCTCGGGATAGGATGGTCATTCGTCGTCAGTAAAATCATTTGAGTCAGCGTAGAATAAACTGTTTGGTAGGATTCATCTGTGTAGTATGCATTTTATGAAGTGTGAAACGATTTTTTAGTCCGTGTATGAGTACTGCCGTATAAAGTTTAAGTGCCTCTCATTCGAAGTAAAGTTTTATGGCAGTCTACGGGTAGGATCAAGATCAAAGGCTTCAGGTGAAGTTTAGGGCGAAGGAGATATCACGTGCCTATATAAGTCGTCTAAGATTATGTATTCCAGTATGCGTGGTCATTTGCCATTTGAAAAAATAGGGTTGTGTGACAACTTGTGTCAATCCCGAAAGGATTCTTACATTCAGCTACAGTTTAAAATTTTTACCAGCCAATCCACTGGAATCTGAAAAGTTAAGCGGAATCTTTAAAAATATTTCAAAATGTTACAGTTCCAATTTTTTCGTGTGGATTTTCTATATTGTTATACGACAAACACTCGAGACTAATCACATCTCTTATCTCCACAGCCCGTCTGGAGAAAACCATCGCCTCCGAGGTGGTCAACAACGAGGTCAACGTGGAGAACTCGGTCAGCAAGAACCTGAACGACATCATCGAGCGCCATCTGGCCACCATCCAGAAGCAGAAGCGTACCGTGAGCAAGTGCCAACAGGAGTACGATGCGACCCGGCAGAAGTATGATGTAAGTGTTGGTTTGTTTTGTTTTTGTTTTTTTTTCGCGCAACTCAACGACGGACGGTCGATGACTTCACCCTTGGAAGGAGGTATTATCTGATTTGTTGTTGATTTTTTTTGCTCTGTTCCAAGCAGTTTTATAGAACTGCCAGGGCTGGTTTGTGTATATGCATTGTGATGATGAGGGGTTGAAAGTGATGAATCATTTGTTTAACTTTGCTGCATGTACTCACTGCTGGAACAAGCTATGGGCGATTCTAGAGCTGGAGGAGTAGCTAACCTTCACTTTTCGTTTTGCAAATTTGAATAGTTGCGGGTTTCCGATGAGCTGATGATTCCCAGCTGAAGTTGTCATTTATCGGCGTCGTCGTTTTATTGGTAATCATTTCGCAAGAGAATTTGACTGGTTTTGATTCATTGAATGTTCATATACTAGGCAGGTTTATCTAGTATTCAACATGTACGAGTTTTGCGCAGTAGCCAAGGATGCTTATTTTTACTGTATTTTTAGCATGTATGCCTTCCCTTAACTTTGTATATTTTAAAGGTTCACAGAAAATTTATGATTCTTTTAAAAAAGTTCGTCCAAAATCACAAGGTCTTAAGCAAATTGTAGTACAAATACATTTTTTCATATGTCGGATTGTCAGATTTCTAAACAGACAGGTTGAGGTTCTAATCGTCCATCAAGATTGTGATCATTTAAAAAATATATTTATTTTTAAATTTCCCTACATTTTATTCGCAGTCCGCGCAACGCAACAGCGACCAGCTGGGGAACCAGGCGAAGCTGGTACAGCTTAAGGATGACCAGGAAGAGCTGCACAGCAAACTGGAGAAGGAGCGGGATCTATACGAGTCCTACATGTACGAATTGCTCGCCGAGGAGGAGAACATTGCGAACTACGTCAAGGAGTACGTGAAGCATCAGGAACTGTACTATACCTCGGCCCTGCGGGAAATCCAAAGTACCATCAACGGTATGGATGGGCTGTTTCGTAAGTTTCACTTAAAATCTTCGGCTAAATGTTTTAATGCTCACATTTTTACTTTAAATTTTAGGAAGGAATAATAAACAGACTTTCAACACACCGCTGCGAGAACATCTGAAGGCGACTGATCGAAAGATTGCTTACGTGATCGAACTGTGCGTGTGCTGTCTTCTAGAGAAAGGTCTCTACGAAGAAGGGCTACTACGGGTAGGATGTGGTGAGTATCTAAAAAGAGTTTTGAGAACTTGAAAGTTCTTGTCGCTTTCTTCTATGGCCAGATTTTTATTTAACCCTCATTCGCTCTTGAGTGTTAGTATAGGGTTACCATATACCGCGGCACCAAAAAGAGTACATCGAGATCATTTATCCAAAAAGTCAGGAGAAACGTTAAACAGTAGAACCCCACTTATCCGCGCTCCTTCTGAGCTCCCGCGACCACCTCGGATAAGTGAAACCTCGGATCGAACGAAATACAATGACAAACCCTATCCTTTTGCTCTGGTATTGCATATCATTCAGGCGCATTATCGGTTCTTTAAACTTTAAATTTTGTACAAATCGATTGAGAAACAAGAGAAATATTGCGCCGTTAGTCAGGAGTATTAAATTGACACTCCAAAATCTCCCAACGAGTAATCAAATCTTGGACGGACTAGGGTTAACATTATATTTCTTGATTTCTCTGAATCTAAAACAAATGTTTCTTTTTCAAATGTGATTCCCTTCTTCTTAAGCCTTTCTTAATGAAACATCACCTTTATGCGATACCATTTCTTTGAATTTCTTTTGCGATTTTATTATCTTCATGAAATAACACAACGTTATCTTTTATTTGCTGATAGCAGCTGTACATTTGTTATGAATCTGGAGAATTCTACTTTTTTTTGCTATTTGCCTTTTTTCCTTCTTAGATTCCAGAGCGATTAATAGTGACTATAGTTTTTTTTTAATACGTATGTACATACTACCGTGTGAAAAAATTTATTCTAAAAAAACCCTGTTAAAATCGTGCTTACTGCTAAAAACAGCGTTAATTCCGTGCTCATTGCAAACCGTGTAATAAATCGTGCTATTAACAAAATCTGTTTAAAATATTGAAATTGGAACTGACACCAGCTCTTTAACTTCAAAAAAATTGACATAAACCTGAGATTTAAACCCTGACCAAGATCTGGGAGCTATGAAGTGAGACCTGAGATCTGAAATCTTAATCATAAGACCTTACACCTCAGTCCTTATTCTTAAAGCCTAAGATCTGGGATTTAAGATCTGAGATAGGGTACATAATACATGATACGCTCCAGTTTTTTCTGGGAATCTATAAATATACAATGAAGCGTCGTGATCTTTAATAACCCATTTCACCACTCTTTCAGCATCTTCGAAGCTGCGGCGCATGATATCGGCGATAAATGCAAACTATGTGGCACCTCCGCTGGCGGACAAGTATGCCGATCCCCATGTAATCGCCGGGGTACTGAAAAAGTATCTCCGAAGCTTACCGGAACCGCTGCTGACATTCGAGTTCTATCCGGACTTTGTGTCGGCAGCGCAGAAACAAAACGAAACGCAACGGAAGGCGGCCATCCTGAACATCGTGAACCAGCTGCCCCGAGAGAACTACGACAATCTACGATACCTCACCAAGTTCCTGTCCTACCTGTCGGAGAAGAATCAGGAAAACAAAATGTCCCCCCAGAACATTGCTATAGTGATGTCTCCGAACTTGCTCTGGTCTCCGAATGAGAACGAGAATTATATTGACCAGGTCAACAGCACCGCGACGGTCAACACAATAGTGGAAGCGCTGATCGCTGATTGGGGCTTCTTTTTCGAAGGCGAAGTGAACTTTTATCAAAGTATGAGCAGAGATTCGTTGTTTCCGGATAATGGTGGTTTTCCGGTAGATAAGGATATGCCGGTTAGGGCAATGCCTCCCGGTAGTGATTACATGTCCAAATCAATGATAGTGACAGCCACCGCGGTTAGCCAGGATGATGTTCGATACTACAACAGTGGTGGGGGAAGCGGCGGTGGAGGAGGAGGAGGGACGAGCTCCAACAACTCCCACAAGGCCTCGATGTCACATTCCCGCAGCAGCAGCCACGATACTAGTCTAATTCTAATCAACAGCAATGATCAGCTCAACAAACATCGGAGTCAGTCAAATAGTTCTCTTTCTGATCATTCCAGTCCCCCGCACGAGAGCAGTCCGAAACCAACGGTAAGGCGAAAACACAACAAACAAGCAGCCCCAACGCCACCCGACAGTCACAGCAAGGGTGCTTCAACGAATTCCTCTGGACACCATGTGAGGGAATCGCGCGGTGAAGGAAAGCTATCGTCAAACACGACGGCTTTCTTCAAGCAGCTCAACAACAATCAGAACCACAGCATCGACCGAGGGGACGACAGTTTTCAGTCGCTACAGCACACGGCCCTCA
Organism: Uranotaenia lowii; assembly: GCF_029784155.1. Lineage (NCBI taxonomy): Eukaryota > Metazoa > Arthropoda > Insecta > Diptera > Culicidae > Uranotaenia > Uranotaenia lowii. Next base: position 53,816,039 of record NC_073692.1, read on the forward strand.
TGCAGGCCCAACAGGAGTACAGCAACGATCGGCAACCGATGATGATGGTGCGGGCCGAAAGTCATGACAACCTGCTGAAAATGTCCAAATCCGCTGGGGACAAAATCCCTCCCCCGCGACCGGCCGCAGTGCAGATTGGCGATAGTCACACGTTAAACCGTAGTCACAAGCAGCATCACCAAAACAACAATAGCAAACTACCAAATGCTTCCCATTGTGATACTAGTAGCAGTTTAGGGTATGTTTGTGTTTATTTTTATGTTGATGATAAAAATACAATTCTGATAATCTTTATTGTTTTCCAGAAATAAAGAAAATAAGGAAAACCACAATCGGCCTTCCTGCCCACTCCCGGTAAAACCGGTAGCTTTACCAAGAACAACAGTGGTAGTGGCTAAAACGACTACCCCTTCAGCTGGTTACCCTACGGGATGTAGCAGTGCTGATGAAGAAAGTGGTCACAGCCCGGCCACTCCCACGGGAGGTGCATCGGTTAACATCCGGGAGAAACCGGTAATCCCTGAAAGACCTGCGATACTGTTGAGGCCTCAGAGCTTTAAGGGATCCATACCGGAAATATCCAAGGTCAGTGAAGGTACGAATACTGTGATCAGCTCGGCAACTTCGCTGAAAAAAGCTCAAAGCTTTCGAGGGGAAACAAGCAGTAACAAGGAAAGCAAAGGGCTAACGGTTCTCGAGCGAACCCAAATGTATAACATTGATAAACAGCAAGTTGCAATAGTGGACGTACAAGGCGATGAAAAAGCAAAGAAAGACAAAAATTCAAACAGCACCAGCTCTTTGCCGGTGATTACAGTACCGGAAGGTGTTCCACCGCTGGCCATGATGGAATCCACCGGCTCGCTGGGCAGCGATCTCCAGTCACCAACAACTGGGACAGCCGAATCAGATAACGCTACAACCAATCACAACAATGTCAGCAACAGCACTACTAGTCTCCAACAGGTGCCGCAGTCGCCCCGGGGCGCCGATCAGAGTAAAATCAAGCGACCGCAGGTCCCAGCACCGCCTCCGCCGGTGGGACGACCTAAATCGTCCGACTCGACGGATTTATAACAGTGCGAGATGTTAATTTAATCCTCTGCCTGCGGCCGGCCATAGATCCCACCTATGGGACTTACCCGGGGCAGCGCAACAAACAGAAGACAAGCACGGTTGCTTAACAATTGAATATATTATCGTTACTTTGTAGAAAGCAATTTATATTTATGTAAAGCATTTCCAAATAAACCTGCGTTTTAGCCTATTACCCATATACTTTGGTTCGTTTGATTTGCTTTCGGCTGACAATTCTTGCGGTGAAATGCTTTTCGAAAGTTTATTTTTGTCTGCACATGGTTCTGTTGCTGGTGACGCTTTTATTCTACACTTGTTGGCTTGCGGTGCACTTTTGAAAATTGATCGAAACATAATTTATCCACGATCGGGTAAGTATCAATAAGTTGATTTTCTTATGCTTTTCTGTTACTGTTGTCAGTATTTAAAAATCCTGGTAATTAAATTTGCATTGAACAAACGTCATTCTAATATATTTAAAAAAACAGTTTCATAACTGCTTGAATTGTACAAACATGCCTCGATTGAAAGCACATTATAAGAGCCGGAATGTAAAAAGCTTCAATTGCAAGTAAAGCTACTCTTAACCGAAAACCGTAAATCAAAAACTTAATAATTAAGCTTGTTAAATTTTGTGTACTGGTGTTGTATATTGTATCACTTTTTTATTTTATTCTGAAGCTTGTTGGGTTTTGTTTTTTGATATTACACGAAATTTAAATATATTTCCTATCGAAATATAATAATTGTTGTAGGTATATGATAAGCTAGAAAAATTTGCTATCGTTAAGAATAATTTTACACGTTACGATAACTTAACTACAATCTAAAACATTTAAGGAATAGGTTCCGTTGAACAATATCATCTTTAAAACGAAACAACAACAATTTTATTATACCTAGCATCTTACGATGTTAACATTGAAAAGCATTAAACACAAATTCTTGTATGTTCAAAACCTTGTTTCGGGCTTTGATTTGATTGGTGGCATTTCAACATTGCCGCTCAAACCATCCTCTGCATTAGTTAATCTAGTATAAGTTGAGTATTAAAAGAACTCATGGATGATCATGTTGATTATCTGATAGCGTAATATAGAATTTGGCAAAGTTTTGGCTTACTAATTCCCTAAAAAAGGTTAACAAAATTCCGGAAGTGAAAATTTTCTGTTTTTTCAGTGAATTTTTTGCTGAGAATTCTTGCAGTATCAAATTGTGAAGAATCACTTAGCATTCTCGGTATTAAAGAATATATAGGTACCTAGTAGAATCTATTTAAGATCTATTTTTCCTACCAACAATGTAATTAACCCGGAATGATTTTTATGGGAGTTGTTTATCAGCGAAGAAGGTTCAATGCAATCGGTTTGGCGAAATGTTTTACTTTGTCGTATGCTACCTTCCTGTTACTTACACAATTTCCCATCCGTGGCAATTGATTACTTAGCTTATACTATATGTCAGTATTGGCCGTTTTTAACTAAAAAACGGAATTCTACAGGATCGATGTCGTACACTGCGCTGCTGTGTGACGGAAGCTAGTTAGCTTTTAATTAAATTGTATTATTGAAGAAGCTAAAGGCCAGTATCAAATGGTACGATAGTGAAGTGGTTCGATTTAGTTTATTTTTGCCGGTCTATTCCATCGTTCGCTCGCTCGATTGGGCGACAGTTAGATACTACTCAAAGCAACAGGAAGAGCACGCCGACTTTCCTTCGATGGGGAGCAACCGGAAGAAGGACCTTCTCTTTAACTGCATTTTAATTGAATTGGTTTCGGGATAGGTACGTTCTACTGGGTTTTTTTTCTCTGTCAATTAAACATCGCCAATGACTGAGATGGTAGTTAGTTGTTTTTCAAATATATTCATTAAAACAATTTCTATGGAGCTTTGTGTTGTAAAAAGTTTGTTGGACACCAACTTTTTAATCGAAGAGGGGAGAGAGACCATTGAAAGTAGGAAATTTAAGCATTGAAGGTCGAAAAACAAGGACCATGGTGGTGGAGTTGAAAATTAAAAGGTAACGAAGGAGAATTGGAAATTAAAGATTAAAGTTAAAAAATTTCATCGATACCACTAATGTTTAACTTTTATCTTTTTTTAGGTGAGTTGTATCTTTTCTGTCAATTCTGTACAGATAAACTTGGCCGCAGAGGTAAATGTTGCCCTTTGGACTTCACCTTTCTGTTTTGCTAAATTTGCCTTTTTTTAAATTTTGGGTGTAATGAGAATTCATAAATCTCTCAAGCGCCTGGAGCGCCATCTTAACTTGAGTTCAACGTTGACATTTTAGTACAAAAATTCCGACTAAAAGATTTTACAGCATATCAATAGGCGTATTCAAAATGTATGCTGGATTGCATTGAGCTCTCAAACATTTTAAGTTTAGAACAACTTCTTCTGTTGAGAATGTGTGTTTATTACATTTATTTGCAACATTTTTTGGCCTCAACCATAAATTGAATTAATGACCACCGGTTCACTTCGTATCAGCAGCTAAATTACTCAAAATTATCATAATTATGAAGGGCTGAAATCCATTCAACCAAATTATTTGTTGTTTCAGCAACGGAAGGGCGTTTGGCCATTTGAGTTTACATCGCGTACACAAATTTTATTAAATTACATTTTGTGTGCCCAGTCGCACGTAACCGATTTATCACAGACACGCGGTCTAGTAGAGAAAAAAGCAGTAAAGTTCCAATCAATTCGCAACCAGTGACAAGTAATGAATGAACATTGATTTTCTCTTCCAAACTCATGAATATCGTTATTCACACATTTCATAAAAAACCCTCATATCATTATACATATTGTGACACATGTAATACAAACTAGCCGACATATGCACCTTATGCTTGAACATACAGCACGCCCACGACTTTCCAATTCGGGTGCCCGAAAAGTTGCTAAAAACCATAAAACACTCAATTCAAATTATGACACACCAGATGTTTCAGTATATGGAAGCTGAAGCGGAAGATTGCGATCGACATCGCGATTGAAATGTCAACAAATAAATAACAGAACCGGCAGCAATTACTCGTCTACATTTGTGATTGTTATCAGCATGTTCAGTTGAGCGCATTTAATTTCATTTTATACCAATTTCCGTTAAATGAGAACAAAACAAAAAAACAACGATTGACGAATGGGCAAAAATATAATCTGCAAAGCTGTGCAAATATGAAATCAGCCAGATAAGGCATTCAAAAAAAAAACGTTTATATCAAATAAAATTAAAAAGTAATCAAAAATATGTCATACGTGTTTTATTGCATTGTGTGCTAGTCTTCTTCCGAAACGTCCCAACCCAACACGATCCAATTAGGCCGCTTCGAGCTGAGCGAATCATGTTATGCTTTGATTGAAAATTTTAATCTGCTTAACCTGTTGATCAGAAGCTACACGGCAAGGTGAGTCCTTAGTTAAGGTGATTGTGTCGATTGTATCAACTGGTTAATCTTTTAATAATATTTAAGAATTTTTCGGCGCTTTCATCTCCACTTTTATTCAATGAGGAGCACTTTCCTAAAACTGAACTCCACGTGTTTACGCGATACACCAACTGCCCTAAAAAGAAAGCGCCTGCATGTATACTAAGAATACCCACTGAGTAAATCGCCTTAGATTATGCAAAGAATTTCATCGCACTTACAGGGTGAGTCCGAAAAAATGTATTTTTTCTTCAAACCTCTTGTCGTTGAATAAGTTATTTATTTTTAACGTTTTCTCGTGTGCAATAAGGATTAGACAAATAGAATCGTTATCAACTCGATAGTTCGATAGACACAAACTTAACTTAGGCAAGCAAATAATACCCATGCCAACAACTGGGCATTTGCTGATCAAGTGGGGTTCTTCCTCACTTTTTGCTGCCGTCACATGTTGATTTAAAGATTTCCATGCCTCTAAGAAATGGCTCCATCAGCATCCATGGAAGAATGATTGCACCCATTATCGTCACAGGTCAATGGGTTTTGATTCTTTCCCCCCTGTCCCTGAGAATTGAATCCTTTCTGCCTGCCGACGAAAGTATTCGGTAATGGAAACCATTTATGTTCGGAGCATCGAGACTCTTCAATTTGTCTTTCTCAAAGTATCGTTAATTCGTTATTTATGACCATTTGGGGTCGTGTCGTCTGGTGACGTCGACATCCCCGACCGGGAGCAATATCCTCGCTGTGTTGGCGGTATTGTGATATTTTTTTCTCTCTCCCCCGTTTCAACCCCTTACTCGTTAGTTATATTAATGGCGAAGTTAGAAAGCATTCTGCCTCTGCAAGCACTAGTGTAAGCATAATTGAAGGAGCTTTGTTTGTAGCGGCATTTAAAATGGCTTTAATTACCGAAAGTATTGTGGACAATTGGACAATTCATTTTTATCGCTTTAAACTAAGTAGCAATAACTGGAAATATTAACATCATAATTGCTTTGCCTTGGGGATGTGACCATCAGTATTGAAAATCTAAATGTGCAGCATTAGATTGCGTTTTAGTATATTGTAGCCATAACTGCCAATTTCCACATTAAATCGGTAATGAAAACGAACCTCTGCAAAGTCAGTTTGCCAATAATCGATGAGAACGTGGTGTTGTGAAAAATTGAATCTTTATAGGTACACTTCGTTTATTGTATTCGAGGTTGAACACATTGAAAACGTTTCGCGAAGATTTGAGACGAAACCCCGAACTAAGCTATGCGTGCGGTTAGAAAAAAACGCCGAAAGGTGTCAACCAGGCTTCGGACGCATCCTGAGGCGCGACTCATAAGAGGCAGAGCAGTACCACTCATTGAGAAGGAACTCCCAAACTCCTGGCAGTCGAAAACCACTCTTTCTCGCTTCTCTTACTGCCAGAATCGCTAGGAGCGCCAGTCACTCTTTGCTCCCTCGGAGGCTCTGAGCTCCTCCCAAAGAGGCCTCCCTGGGAGAAATAACTTTGCGTGTGACGATTCAGAATTGCTTCGAGTTAGGCACATATGTATTTGATTGCTTCAAGTAGCTCACAGCTGCTGGCTGGCTGCTGGGGGTGGCTGTGCGACGATGTAAGCAAAACGAATTTTAGACTATTTTTGTACCTAAACAACGTTAACATTATTACTCTAATTTACATTCAATGTTCATATAAAACGATTGTCGAAGTTAAGGCTTTCAGATAATATGTTTTACAAAGAAATCGGCCGGTGTTGAAAGAAGTATTGTAAACAAGAACATCCTGCACCCTTATCAACCTAAATGGCTTTTAAAAACTTAACATCCACAGATAATCACTCTGCCTTTAAATCAAAAGGCTTAAGGTTGATGGGACATCAAAATTACGTAGTCGGAAAAATCATTGCTTCCCCAGCTATTTTCAAATCTGCAAAAACATACGATTTTCACCTTTCTAAAAAAGGTCTAGATAAGTGGCAAGAATGAATGGGAAAATCAAATGAAAACGTTTGAAAATTTATAGTTTAAGATATATTTCTGATGTCATAACGCATAAAGCACCAAATGCAGTATGTTTTTGTTTCGTTCGAATAAAATTTTACAATTTTCTGTCAAAAATGATTTCAAAACTTTAAAGGTGCTGCATACATTTAGGGGTTAAAAATCATCTAGCTTAAATCATAAAAGTTTATGCTATGTTTTTCTGTCAAAAATGATTTTAAAACCATAAAGGTGCTGCATACATTTAGGGGTAAACAATTATCTTGTTTAAATCATAAAAGTTCATGTTATATTTTTCTGTCAAAAATGACATTAAAACCATAAAGGTGCTGCATACATTTAGGGGTGAAAAATCATCTAGCTTAAATCATAAAAGTTCATGTTATGATAGATGATATTTTAAATTCAACAAACGCGTGAAGTGAACCAATCATAACAGCAAATGGAATCAAGATTTAAAAGGTGAATCTTTGATTTGCATTTTGATGAATTTTTAGCCCAGATTGGTAACTGAATTATTTAAATATTTATTTAAAAAAATGCTGATTTTCCAAAAAAAATAATCACACCAACAGTGTTGAAATAGGCAAGGTATGTTATAAGGGAATTGGAAAAATATAAAAAAATGTAGGTATATCTTTGGAACATTTTTTTAAATTTTCTATGAGAGTCAAAATATTTAAAAATCTATCTCACGATGTTAGGAAATAAGTCATCATTATTTTGTTATCATTAAACGATAACTTCACTACATTATATTCAAATAAAAAATAACATCTCTTGATGTGGTATACAAATGTAGCATCTAACCCGGCTGTTGCATAATGCCCCGTTTGACGGTTATTGATGAAATAAAAGCTACCCGAAGATAATATTTCAAATTTCTTTACAAACTAGAGGCCCTTCTTGTGCTATTCGACTTAAATTTTGCATGTAAACTTCACACAACAATCTGCTTATTTGAGCCACGCTACTCAACAAAATAATCAGCGGGGACACGTCCTACCTTTCGTTATTCATATTAAATCATTTCCAAATGACACCGCCGGCGCAAACCAAAATAAACGAACACGAACCAGCCAGATTCCCAGCTCATAACGTTTGTCTTGAAGCGTCCTCCTAGGGAGCGCTCCCGAAGAGCGCTCATTTATCTTTTAAGAGCGGAGCGAGAGGTAAAAAGAACTCCCTAGGAGCATGACATCTTCGAGGCAAATGGTCACTCCTTCTCATTCCTTCACGCCGCTTAAAGAGTGAGAGCAGATTTTAGCTCCGTGGGTGTTTGCTCTCAAATGAATCCGAAGCCTGGTGTCAACAAGGCGTTATCAAACACCAAGGTGAAAAATTTGAACTCAAGTATAAGTTTGTAATTTTACTAATAGATGATATTGAAATTGATTCCAAACAGAACAAAAAAAAATGGATTGAGTTTGATGTAATAAAAAAGTGTATCATTTTCACGTTGTCAGCCTGTAGAAAACAGTATTTCATGTTTCTCCGGTGATCAAAGTTCCCCCAGTATACCCCAGTTATGGTACCTATATCTATTTGCTCATTCATTGCTTTACCACTTATTGATTTGAAAGCGCTGCTTTTTTAAGATTCATGTTAAAAATTTAAAAATAGATTATTTAAAGTTTTCAAATTAATAACAAAATTTCAATAAAAAACAAGAATTGTAAAATGACTGTGAATTTATATATTTTTCTTGCTCGATAAGGTAAACAAAAAGTTCTTTTAAACATAAATCAAATTATTTTCAGGACTTCAACAAAGTTGTTAAGTGGAATGAAATCATTGAGATTGAAAAATCCAAAACATTCGGCAAACAGTAAATATGTCATTTTCAAGACAATATTCTTAAGCCTGTAGAACTTCAATGAAAAAACAATACCGCAAAAAATATAGTCGAATTGTCTTGAAACAATAATTTAAACGGATCTGGAATTTCGCTCTATTTTACCTTTTTTATCTCATTTTCCAGTTTTGTCGTTTCTGATATAAAAATACTTTAAAAAAGGCAAAATTGTCAAACTTTAAAAAAAAATTTAATTTATTTATGTTTTTTTTTGTCATTTTTGTCATTTTGGTCATTTTTGTCACTTTTGTCACTTTTGTCATTTTTATCATTTTTATCATTTTTGTCACTTTTGTCATTTTTGTCATTTTTGTAATTTTTGTAATTTTTGTAATTTTTGTAATTTTTGTAATTTTTGTAATTTTTGTAATTTTTGTCATTTTTGTCATTTTTGTCATTTTTGTCATTTTTGTCATTTTTGTCATTTTTGTCATTTTTGTCATTTTTGTCATTTTTGTCATTTTTGTCATTTTTGTCATTTTTGTCATTTTTGTCATTTTTGTCATTTTTGTCATTTTTGTCATTTTTGTGATTTTTGTCATTTTTGTCGTTTTTGTCATTTTTGTCATTTTTGTCATTTTTGTCATTTTTGTCATTTTTGTCATTTTTGTCATTTTTGTCATTTTTGTCATTTTTGTCATTTTTGTCATTTTTGTCATTTTTGTCATTTTTGTCATTTTTGTCATTTTTGTCATTTTTGTCATTTTTGTCATTTTTGTCATTTTTGTCATTTTTGTCATTTTTGTCATTTTTGTCATTTTTGTCATTTTTGTCATTTTTGTCATTTTTGTCATTTTTGTCATTTTTGTCATTTTTGTCATTTTTGTCATTTTTGTCATTTTTGTCATTTTTGTCATTTTTGTCATTTTTGGCATTTTTGTCATTTTTGTCATTTTTGTCATTTTTGGCATTTTGTCAAAATTCATGCGTAAAAATTTCAAATGTTCTAGGCAAATGTGTTAAATAGAACAAAAGAACAATGCTATTATGTTAATAAATTAAAAAAAAAATTTTCAAGTTATGAACTTTGTTTGAAATTTTTTACAATATGTGGTTCGAAGACAATAAACTGCGCCTTAAAGTATACAATGACTGTAGCGTAGTAGATAAAATTTTAGAATTATCTTTGTATGATATTTATAAACTGTGAAATGAGAACTAATATGGCAAAAAATAGTCTACGGATCAAGTCTCCTTTAACTTAAAAAAATATCACTTTTTTTTCGTCTCGCGAAATGCTTCTTATTCATTTACGGATTCATGTATCGTTCTAACTTTTGAAGTATATAAACTTGAAATTGCACGCTGTCAGAAAACGCAAACGACAGCGAGATGCAAATTTTTTCCAAAAAGATATGATGAAAATAAGAAAAGGGGATCAAGTATCTCCATTCTCCCTTAAAAGTTATGGTGTAGTTTTTGTTGTATTTTGAGGTAATTTTTTTATATTTAAAAAATTGAGACATTTTCCAAGAGAAATCCAGTCTTGGACAAAAGGCTAGAAACCCCATCAAACCCGGTAAAGATTGAAGGAAAAAATTAAAGGGGAACTGTGCGAAGATCTAGGGAATTGAATAAAAGATAAATTTAATTTATTTGTGTACCGTAATCCGGGGTAATATTGATCACTTTTTTCAATATTTTTCGATTATTCTTTCTGTTAAGGGGAATGTGGCATGTTTTATATTTTTAAAACCAGTACTGGGCTCCTATGAACGTAAAACATGGTTGCAGAAATTTATAAGACTACTTTAAATTTGATTTAAAAATCGATTTACCCTCTGTTCAGAATTTGATGCTTTGGGGGTGACATTGATCAGTCTCTATTTTGACCGTTTTATCGAGTTTTCTTGATCAAAAAGGATACAAAACATCATCATAATAGTTACAAATGCTTGTTCATCAATTTTACCTTGTTTTTAACGTTTTCTTTTCAAAACATTTATAATCGAAAAAAAAAAATCAATCATGCTGCATACATTTAGGGGCAAAAGTTAAATCAATTGCTAAATAGTTTGAGCTACAAAATACAAATGAAATTTTACCTTCACACGTTCTCCTAGGCCCACCCACTATTACCATTTCCTTTTTTTCTTCAAAGTTAACCATTTGATAGGGTTCCTATTCATTTTTCCAATACGGGCTTACTCTAGGAAAACGTACTTTATTTTTAAACATAAAAAATTTATCATTAAATGACTATAAAACTTGCCCTATAACTATACCTATACAAAGAAAAAAAGTTGTTCTTTCACATTAAACAACCCGTTTGCTTCTAAATGCTTTTTGGTATCATCAGGAGAGCTGTTTATTTGCGAGCCTTGGAAAAATAGATATTTTATAATTTTGAAATAACAATTTTACTAACAGAAAACAAATTTCAAATACAAACCAAATTTTTCTTATTTAATACTCAATTAATAGGCTTACAAACGTAGAAGACAGTTTTCAAAAATTCAAACTATAGACTTAGTTATTGATGATTATTTGGCACAATTCCATGTTGATCAAAGCTACCCCGGTGATCAATGTTACCCCGTTTTACGGTACTTAAAATTTTATAAGTAATATTAAAATTAGCACTATAGCCCATCTTTTAATTTTAATAGTTATTCGACATTAAAGACCGAGATGTGGTTTTTTTAACTGCGAAAAAATCTGACACAGAATCACCGAAATTCAGCATTGTAGATCTCAGAATTCACTGGAACAAAAGCTACAAATTTGGATAAGGCTACACAGTAAACGAAAATTACCGAGTTCGGTAATTTTTTTTGCCGAAATCCTAACATGTGTAAATCGTTAAACTGTTCGGTAATTTTTTCGGTAAAAAATAAACGAACATCGGTAAATCGATTCTTCATTTACCGATGTTCGTTTATTTTTTACCGAAAAAATTACCGAACAGTTTAACAACTTACACATGTTAGGATTTCGGTAAAAAAATTACAAACGTGTGTATTAGACTGCCCCAAATGACCCGACTTTTGAAAAAGTTAAACGTTGCAGGCTACAATTGATCCTTGGCTCAGTACAAGATCTCATGCCAAATTTGGGCCAGATCGGACCACGGGAAGGGGTCGCTCAACGAGTTTGAAGTTTGTATGGGATTTTGAGACATTTTGTTCGAGAGGAACATGAATAACCAGTTTTCCGTCAATAACTTTTGTCTCCTTCGACCGATTTCTTTCAAAAATGGGTATTCTTAAAGCCTAAGTCATGACAAATATTTCATCTGAAGATTGCATGTCATTTAGAGTTAAGATAAAAAAGTTATTCAGCTTCAAAAATTGGCTAACTTTTTTAAGGGTGATATTCATCACTGTTTTAATGAGGCGACTAAATGTCTGACCAGAACACTCGGTGTGAAATGCATGCCGTTTCGTCAAATAATGACCGACTTTAACCATTGTTGTTGCGTTCGATTGCAATTTTTAATGTTTTTCTAATATTTGAGTTTGGATGATATTCACTTGTTCGTTCGGAAAGAAGCTGGGCAGAGAAATGCGTGACAATTTAAAAAAATTGCATAACCACAGGGGCTTAAAAACATGACTGGACGAATTGTGATGCTTATCAAAAAACAGTTTTTCATCAATAGTTTTGGTTTCCGTCGGCCGATTTCTTTCAAAGACGGGTTTTCTTAAAGCCTAAACTATGAAAAATATTTCATCCGAAGACTGCATTTCGATAAGAGTTAAGATAAAAAAAAAAAATAAAGCTTCAAAAATGGGCTTACTTTTTAACGGTGGTATTGAGTGCACATTGAGTGTTCTGGTCGGACATTTAGTCGCCTCATTAAAACAGTGATGAATATCATCCTTAAAAAAGTTAGCCAATTTTTGAAGCTTAATAACTTTTTTATCTTAACTCTAAATGACATGCAACTTTCAGATGAAATATTTGTCATAGTTCAGGCTTTAAGAAAACCCGTTTTTGAAAGAAATCGGTCGAAGGAGACAAAAGTTATTGACGGAAACTGGGTTTTCATGTTCCTCTCGAACAAAATGTCTCAAAATCCGATACAAACTTCAGGCTCGTTGAGCGACCCCTTCTCGTGGTCCGATCTGGCCCAAATTTGGCATGATATCTTGTACTAAGCCCAGGATCAATTTTAGCCTGCAGCGTATAGCATTTCACAGGTTTTGAATTTCCCATACAAATTTGGGGCAGTCTAGTGTGTATTTTAAAAACTATTCATTTGATCGAAAATCTTTCTATGGAGGAAATGAAGGTGTGAATATGACATTTAATTTAAAAATATAAAAAAAATCATCAATGATTTCAAGAAATGCTCTAACTTTTTCATAAAATCTCTTTTTTATCTTTGCACACTTTTTTCAGTCATGCATTGATTTATTTTTTTTACCACAGAAGCAAAACCTTTGCAAAATCATGATATTTTACACAAACTCACCTGGAAAAAGCAATTGGAATCTGGTTGGAACCTGTTCATGAGTAGGCATCTCGAAGAATTTGATCTCTTAAATCCGGTTTTAACATAAATTTTTTAGTCCATCAGAACACATCTGTCATATTGCGTTAAAACCGGATGCACAGATTGCGATCTTTGGAACTGATCGTTATTAGTTATTTACTTGGTGTCTACTAGTCAGGCAACACTTTTTGCCTTCCGGAAATGGATTTTTTGCATTATTTAAGGAGTCTGCATTCAGTTATCCCCAATAACCATAGGCTTTTTACCATATTTAAGATCAAGGGTTGCACTCCGATGGTTGGTTTGAACTTCGTGTGGATTCTAGAGTGCTCCTTATACTTCTTAACCATTTGGTCCGAAAAAAAAATCAGAAAAAATCAACAGTTCATGAGCTTTCAAGTCAAAAAATGAAGAATTTTTGAGGCGCAAAATGCGTAAAAGGAGGAAATTTGTGCAATATTATTTTTATCATGTCTTTTTGCATTGTAAATATCTTAAACACATGTTAACTTAAAAATCAAAAATCAGGAAAAATAGTCCTTTTCATAACCAACAAAACGCTACAAAAGTTTTGCATATTCGAGCTCTATTAACGTAGCTATCACCGAAATAAAGTGCCCGGATACTAAATGATCATAGCCTTATCTTTGAGCTACCGAAAGTGTTGTCTTCAATTTTGTAGAGTTTCATGATTAATTTTATATCATTTGAGTTGGTTCCGCATTGCCTTAGCAATTAATAAACTAGCATTTGCAAATATTATAAAGGTGTTTTGTATCCTTTATGATCGAGAAAACTCGATAAAACCGTCAAAATAGAAACTGATCAATGTTACCCCAAAGCATCAAATTCTAAACAAAGATGAAATCGATTTTTAAATTAAATTGAAAGTAGTCAACAATGTTTTCGTTCATAGGAGTTTAGTACTGGTTTTAAAAATATGAAACATGCCACATTCCCCTTAACAGAAAAAATAATCGAAAAATATTGAAAAAAAAAGTGTTCAATCTTACCCCGGATTACGGTACCGTCAACTGGGGCATCATGCATCACTTTTCAACCTTATTGGCTTTTAAAAACTTAATGTCCATAGATAATCAAACCGCTTATGCATCAAAAATTTAAAGGCTGATAGAAAATCATATTGAAGTAGTCAGAAAAATGATTGGTTTCATCAGTTATTTTTAAATTTACAAAAACATGCGATTTTCCCCTAATAAAATGGGGTAAGTTCCAAAAAAAATTTTTTTCATTGAAAATTTTAATTAAAACGGTTGAAATTTTTTAGTTTTTGATATATTTGTGATGTCATAAAATATCATTTGTCATGTCATAAACCACCAATTGTAGTAATTTTTGGTTTTGTTTGCATTTTAATTTGTTGCTGTCAAAAATGTTTTTAAAGAAAAAGCATAAGGATGTTGCATACATTCAGGGGTAAAAAACCTCATAAAATTCTACTACCATAGAAATAAATGTTTAGACGGATGAAATTTTGAAATTAAGAAACATGTGATGCAAAACAATTATATTTCAGCATATGGAAACGAGATTAAAAAGGTAGTTTTACATTTTGAGGCATTTTAGCCTAGACTTGTAACCGAATTATAGAAACATTTATTTGTAAAAATTTGGTAACTGTTCGAAAAATATTTTTACACCAACAGTGTTGGTAAAGGACAGGCGCGGTTCTATCACCCCGATAAACCCCCCAAGCGGCAAAAAAAACGTTATAAAAAACCCACAAAAGCTCGAATTTCTATAAAAAGTTGGATCTTTTCTTAGCAGAATGGCTCAATATTGAAAAAAGTCGATCCACCAAACTCAAGCAGCTGTAACTCGCGATTCCTTGGACTGAATTATACCAAATAACTTCTGTTGATAAGTAACTCAACAAAAAGCGTTGATTTTGAATTTGCTATTGATGAAATGTAGGACAGCTTTTTTTTTTTTAAATTGTCACTAACAATTTCCCTCATATGCCCTAATTAACACGAGCAAATCGTAATAAATTTTATATTTGCTTCAAATTCAAAGCTTCTAAATTCTTGATTCTGTTTTGAATTTTATTGAAATTAATTTTTATAGATTTTACAAATTGCATTGATTTACAATACAGATTTAGAAGGAAACAATAAAAAAAAAATAATTAAACTATAAACGTACGGAACCATGTGTTTTTCGAATTTCTTTATTTTTATAAATTTCTACCATGTTTAATGGATTAACAGATCTTGGTCGTTCTAAGAAGTAAAAAAAAACATTTTAAATTTAAATTTTAGCCAAATAATCCATCCGAGTGATCAATTTTTCCAGTAGGCATTTAAGAAACGTATGACTTTAATTGACCGTCTAATTTTCTAATTTTTCTTTTTGTCTTTTAGTCATCAATATTTCACTAAATAGATTTAACCGTTATAAACAATAAGCGTTCATGCCGCATTTAATTCATTTTTGAGAAGTGTTGAGCAGCGAAATGCTTCCCATTATGATTTGTTTTGTGTTTCAAAATATTTATTAAATCGAAGGAAAATTATCAATTCAGAATCAGGAAAAATCATTCTAATAAAACTTTACTTTAAGAATAAAAAGCTAATACATATATTTGAAATTAAAATATAAATTTGAATTTAAAATTCTGTTTTTTTTCTTTTGTTTACAGCTGGTTTATTGAGAATTTTTGAACTTTATAAGGTCATATCAGATGTTTAATGCTAACCTCATTTTAAAATCTGAAGCGGCGCTATTTTCACTTGCGTTTACAAGGATTTCATGACTTATTGCAAAATAAGAATTCAGGTTCTTTATCACAGTAAAGATTCTCTTTTGTGAGTTTTTTTCACTCTCACTTTTCCACTATTCAAATATGAATTATAAACTTAAAATTAATAACCTATATAATGCAATACAAAAACAAAAATTTAAATTTCAGGTCGGATTTAATTTAATTCTATATGAAATGTATCACATCAAACATTCATATTATTTATGGATGACCATGAAAAAAATAAAAATACTGCCAAACTTAAATCGAATATAAAATATTCATAATAAGAGTTTAAATTTAAAAAAATCTTCTCAAGAGATTTCAGCAACAATAAATCGAAAAAAGAGATTACGTATTATGACTTTGCGTTCCCTATGAGTTTTTAGAACCAAAAAGGAACAAAAAAAAGTATTTATAAAAGCTGTTTCAATATGAAGGAATTGCTATTGGCGATAGAGATTCAAATTCATCTCCAGAACCCAAAATCTGCATTTGAAATTATGATACGAGGAAAAAAAATTCAAATTTTCCGAGGTGCAAAGAATTTGAAAACTGGTTTCGACTTATTTAGGAGCACTAAATGCAAATTTGTGTTTTTTTGATCAGCTCTTATTTCCGGTCACTTGTTACTTTTTGGCATTCTTCCCTTGATTCTGTTTCGTTGAATGAATAAAGGATAATGAAAAGATTTTACATATTTTTTTGCTTTTCATGTAGGTAATTAAGTTACTTCATCAATTATCATTGATCGATTTCACTCTAAATTGCTTAGTTTCAAAATTATTAAATGCCAGAAAGTAAGAACGGAGAGACAAAATCTGACAAATAAATCGATTTTGGGACGCAAAAATCTTCCAAAATCAGTTTGCCTTGGTTTTAATTTTTCCCTTGTGAATTAAAAGTATCCCCACGGTGCGCCTCTGGACCGTTATTATAAAAAAAAATTGTCCATCAAATCCAAGTACGGGGCTCGATTCCTTAGGTCATTCTGCACCTCTGGGTAAATTTTAAAAAAAATCCCTAGCAGAAAATCCGAGAAATCTTGATTTTAAGGTTTTTGTTGAGAAATTTCAAAATAATTCATATTCAAATTATTCAATATCATCAAAAAACCTCCAAAAACGTCAAAAAAGTGGTCCAAGTCATTTCCAACCAGTATGTATTTGTTGCCGTTGATAAAATTATGATTATTTACAACTGACTTAACTCTCCAAACATGGCTTAAGTGTATTATAAGTATGGTTTATTAGGGGTTTAAGTTTAGTTTAAATTATTGTTTCCGTGAAGTTATGGGGGAAAATGAATTTCAAATCAGTGGTGCTTTTATTGGTTAGTAGGAAAAGGAAACAGTGAAATAGTAAAAAGTAAAAGTAAACTATAAAACAGCAATACAACTAAAAATAATGAATGGAACATATTAAAAACTCAAAACTAACACATATGGTTGCTGTGTAATCAATCAAAGAGTTTAACAAACGGTCGTTATAAACCTTTGATGATTTGGGAGCTTTATATCGCTGCCAAATCACATCAAAATCAGCATGTACGGATTCGGAGGCTTGCTCATTGTGAAGCCCAAGTCCTCTTCCGGCTTCTCGACAGAAATCCGCCACATGGTACTTTGTAATGTGATATTTAGATGTGAATGGAAGATTCAGCTTCTCCCAGCTGCTGGCAAAATCTGCAATAGCCTCCTCAAACCCATGCTCGAGTTTAAAGGAAAAGCATTTTGCATACACGTTTTTGAAGTTATTCAGAACCTGAAAATCGTAATATTTATTAAAAACTTGGTAAAGTTTATTTAGTAGAACAACCAACCGTAACGTAATCTGAAAGTTCAGGGTTGTCTGCCAAACAATTGGTAGCATCCAATAGCGCGTGGCAAGCTCTTCCGGTGAAACCGTACGTCATCTGTTGGTGTCTCACCTGTGCTTGTTCCACCCATAAGTCTACCCAGTCTGGTGCTTTCTTCTCAAGTGACTTAAAAATTGTATTAATAATTCCAAGCGTTATATGTAACGGTGGAGGCGGGCAAAGGTTCACGATTTTGTCTTCATCACTACCCGAGACCAACGGGGCATTCACGCAGCTTGCGAAGTTCTTTCCATTCAATTTCTTTTTTCTTGTGCAATTTTCGTTTATACTTCCTTTGGTTCTCGCGGTTCCGTTTGCTACACCGAGCTCGCTCTTTAAAGCCTCACAGTATGGACATGGATTCTTCGAAGAGTGGGCCATTATGCCAATTATAATATTTATAATCTTGAGGTCCCCAGCAACCAAGTATTCGAGCTCGTGTAATTTGAGAAGTTTCGTCCAAACGGGGGAAATATTGTCATACTTTTCAGCGAGATTTGGTGAAAGTGCAATGATGAAAAGCTTCTTCACGCCGCCATCCTTGAAGCCAGCCAGATGTTCCATTTGCGGAGAGATCACAGATAACGTTATCTTGAAGAAGCTCCTACCCCCATCAATTCCTATTTTCACCACAAAATCATCAACAGGTGGTCTTGAACGTTTGATACGGTTAATGAGTTCCGGTACATCAGTGCAATATGCAACAACATGATCTGACGAAGGTGCTACATTTCCTGTGATGCTGGACAACTGAACTACATCAAACAAGTCTTTAAGCTGCCGGTTCATTTCAATCAATTTCAACCGCACTCCAGATTCTATATCGACTCCAGAAGCTCGAATACTTTTAATCACACCTAGATAATAGATAGATTATATAAAACAACCATTGTTATGAATAAAATACTAATTACCCATTGTTTTCCTCATGCTTAGATTGTTTTCGCCTTTGACCTTAAACAAATCATCTGCACGTAGTTTTTTGGGAGGTTCTGGACAAGTTGAAACTTTCTCGAATACAGACGGTCTTCCACGAAGATTTCGCAGAACACATTTTCCATCTTGATGGATAAAATATTTTTTTTTTTTTGGATTTTTTAAATCAGGTGATTAGTGATGGTTTGAATCATTTGACTTAATTTTGAATCATTTGCTTATAACTTCTTTTGAAAACATTTTTCCCAGAAATGATGTTCTAAACTTTAGTAGAACTAGATCTTAGCTGCAACTTTTGTGACCAACACAAACCTGTATCTCTTATGCCTTATGAATGAGAAATCGAAAAGTTTAAATTTTTGAGCAATGATCGTAATCACAATCATTTGGATTAGCGGGTTGGATTAAATCCTACAATTCATACCACATTGAAGATACATATTTATGACATACAAGAAAGTTGTAGCTTAGATCTGTATCTACTAAGGTTTAGAACATCATTTCATGGAAAAATGTTTTCAAAAGAAGTTATAACCAAATGATTCAAAAATAAGTCAAATGATTCAAACCATCACTGCAGGTGATTATTTTAAAATATAGTTTTACCTGGTGAATCTGGCTTTGAACGCATATAGTCAGCTACTGCCGCATCCGCTGAGCTTGACGAGGGCTCTCCATTATTCAAAATTAAAATGATTTTCAAATTCGACGCTCGGGTGGATTGAGTGCAATGGTGCCTTTTTCCTCTTCCGTATTCACTGTAGCAAGTTTTACAAATTACCACCGCTTTACACCCATCAATGTCTTCTGTGTCTGGACTGGACCTGGGTCTTCCGCGCTTGAGTTTCTTGGGTTCAAAACCAGGCAGGTTGCTTCTGCCCTCATGTATACCGGCAGCAACACAAATCTCACATTTGCACATTCCTTGAGATCGCGTGAGGATTGAATTTTCGAGCTTGTAACTTCGAATCCTGGGGACCCTTGTACCTCCCTTGCTGAACTCTCCACACGACGCGCGACATGTTCCGCAAATGACCGACGGATACAAATTTTCTCTGGATTCAAAATCTTGGAGAAATTTTCGAATAACAACTCTTATACCTGCACTTATCGGTCGAAGCGACGATGTCTTAGAAAGGCAGAGTACGCAAACCAAATTTCTGTTCTTTTCGTGAACATCCATTTTGAGGACAAAAATTGACGTTGAGAATTTGAAGTTGAATCCTTTTGATTTTTCAAAGCCCACTTGTGTCCCCGCTTTTGTGCCGGTCGACTGTTTCGCTGGTCATTCGCTTGTAGGTAGTTTCAAGCCAATGATGATTACAAGATTTATTTAACCTTAAACCACTAATAAACCATACTTATAATACACTTAAGCCATGTTTGGAGAGTTAAGTCAGTTGTAAATAATCATAATTTTATCAACGGCAACAAATACATACTGGTTGGAAATGACTTGGACCACTTTTTTGACGTTTTTGGAGGTTTTTTGATGATATTGAATAATTTGAATATGAATTATTTTGAAATTTCTCAACAAAAACCTTAAAATCAAGATTTCTCGGATTTTCTGCTAGGGATTTTTTTTTAAAATTTACCCAGAGGTGCAGAATGACCTAAGGAATCGAGCCCCGTACTTGGATTTGATGGACAATTTTTTTTATAATAACGGTCCAGAGGCGCACCGTGATCCCCTTATCATTCTACTATTTTTTCGGCAACAAGCAATCTATCTAAACAGTCAGAAGATCTCTTAGTGATTTTAACTAACACTCCTGGATTTCAAGATCTACAGCAATTATGTCACAGACACCGATACTGCTTTCAGCTCATCTACACAATAATATTGAAAATAAGTTAAAATTTAGCTTAAAGTTTGGTATTCTGAATCTGGAAGCTTGGCGATGTCAATTGCAAATGATCGAGACTCTTCACTAAAGAAAAGTATTAACTATCAGAATTAACCCTTCATTTAATTATTTTTTAATTATAATTTAAAATTATTTAATAAAAATAGAAATTATGTGTAGGTACTTACATGAACAATAAAAAAGATTAATCACTTTTTTTAAAATAATTTATATAACATAGTACAATTAAAATTGAAAATTTTGAATGATAACTTTGAATTCAAGAGCAAATCAAATAAAATTAGGTTCATATTCAGAAACTGATTTTGATAATCGTATTTTCTACTTAATTTATATTTAAAGTGTTGATTTTATATATTGTGTATTTAAATTTGGAAATAATAATACATACTAAATTTCCAAATCACGATTCAGTAAAATACCCCAATGAAGCATTTAATGCCCGTTAGTTATGTCTGTTAATTAGTTTATTTGCCTTATCGGTGAAAAGTAAAAAATACTTCCGAAAAAATTATAAAATATCAGAGCGCTAATATTGAGAAGCTCAGAAAAAAATGAAGATAGCTTAATTTTTTTTTTATATTTACATCTCTCAACACCGTGTATTATTTTCATTGAAAAAATTACAATTTATAACGAGAAATTCTGTAAAGAGCTCTTAAAGTGACAATTTTAAAATACCAGATATACCTACAAATGAAAAAAAAATCAACATTTTTTCGCAGTGGATATAATAGATTCGCTGGCTGTTTTATAAAAGGATGTGTAAGTTTTCATTATTCATCTCTTGTTTCATACTTTTTTAAATACATATTGAAATTAATGGGGGAAGGAGGAGCAGTATACAGCTCATATTGTAGACTCATGTGCAGCTTATCATAAAGCTCCTATTCCATGTTCCACAATTTGTATTTTTCTCTTTTAATCTTTCGGATATTTGATAAATTTTTCAAAATTTCGAAATTGATATTTTTTCTGGCTTTATCGACATTCCCCAAATGGTTTAGCAATTAGATATCAGTGCTCATTCTTGTCTAAGCACAATCTCTAAAGGGCTTTAAAAATTACTAAACTGGTTTTGCGTTTTTTAATTACTAAGAACATTTTCATTGTTCACTTGTAGTGCAGTACCGAGTGGCCAACATTGGCTTCCAATTAATGGAGGATCTCTGAAAACACGAAGGTTGAATGTTTTCTAATTTTTCTACTCTGTATCTGTCCATTCACTTCCGTTTCACACAGCTTCAGGCAAAGTCCACCCATAGGATGCTTCGCGCAGTTTCCTGTTGTGAGTGGGTTGATGATGGTGATGCTGCTCTTCTGCTCTATGTGGCCTAAATGTAATCAGAAGGCTCCGGCCCATTTATTGTATTGTTGGTTCGTCGTATTGAAAAACTTTTAATTAAAATCAATTTTACAAAATGTATACACTGAGATCCGAGGCCGAGAGAGATAGACAGGAAACGACAAAGTCAGGCCAATGTAAACTTAAATTTTTTTTAGCACAGAGAAAAAAAGTGATCTAGTCATTTATCGAGACCGGAAAACAATGAATGTACCTACTGGGAACATTGAGACACAAATAGTGGAGTAAAAGTGAATTCCAACAAAAGGTAGTTGTTTTTTTTTCTTCAAAAAACAAGTTGCGCTCTGAAAGTTGAACTTCAAGGAGGTTGTTTTTAAAAAGCCTTTTATGGAATCTACGTCAGAAATCTAACTTTACATATATCAATTATTGCTGCTCTATTGTGGGGTTGATTTTTGCCTCCTTGAAACAAGCTTTATTATTTTGTAGTTAATTGGGGTGTAATTTAAGTGTTATTTCAATGCTTGGAGCAATAAAAATATCATCAGTGCTTTTCTGAGTATTTCTGGTCGTATGAAAATTTACCAAATCCATTGGGTTTTGAATAGTATGATTCATTACTTCTCAGTATTTTTCCCAAGGCAACTTCAATAGATTGCATTGTATTGAATAGTTTTTATAAAAACACCCGATTAAAAGAGAACCATTAAGACAATTTAATGAAAATTATTTTAAACTTTAAAAATTCCCAATAAATCCTATACCCCAAAGCTGCTGCTGATTGTTAAAGTTGATTGAATTCAGTTTCGAAGCTCCTGTTGTGATCACCAAAGAGATGTCTGTCTTCAGTCGTGTTGTTATCTTAGCCAAGCACGTGGCCAACATCTTGGTTTCAGCTGTTGCTCGTGCCACTGGAAGTTTGCTTTTCCAGTTGAGGCACTCGTTTTCGTGAGAGAGGAAAATGTGAGATTTCCTCCGAGTTTTCCTTTGGAGAAGGAGTACTCTTGGAAGAAGAGATTTAGGAAATGGAATGGAACCTTTTTCTGGTTGCCTTTCACATGGCCCAGAGTCAGTGCGAATCTGTCCAGCTGACATAACAGACAGAAATAGCTATGCATTGCGAATATTTATCTAGAATCCATTTTTCTCTGATGACTGCAGATGGAAGGAAAACTTATGAAGTTGCTTGTTTTTATACATCCTGAGTTGTTATCATTCTGGCGTACGATTTCCAAGTACGCATGTGGAACGTTATACAAATAGATTCTGTTTTTCAACTTAAATGATAACAAAAGGAAAAGACAAGTATTTAAAAATCAATTTAAAAAAAATCAAAATTAAGTTTTCACCTTTCTAAGTACGTATGTTTTACAGAGCCTCCCAGAAAAAAAACATGGGAACATCTAAGCTCAATCGGAAACAATTTTTCATTTTGTGACCTTTAAAAATCACTTGAAGAGAAGAAAAGTCATTTTTGTCATTTTTGTCATTTTTGTCATTTCATTTTTGTCATTTTTGTCATTTGTGTCATTTTTGTCATTTGGGCCATTTTTATCATTTTTTTCATTTTTGTCATTTTTGTCATTTTTGTCATTTTTGTCATTTTTGTCATTTTTGTCATTTTTGTCATTTTTGTCATTTTTGTCATTTTTGTCATTTTTGTCATTTTTGTCATTTTTGTCATTTTTGTCATTTTTGTCATTTTTGTCATTTTTATCATTTTTGTCATTTTTGTCATTTTTGTCATTTTTTCATTTTTGTCATTTTTGTCATTTTTGTCTTTTTTGTCATTTTTGTCTTTTCTGTCATTTTTGTCATTTTTGTCATTTTTGTCATTTTTGTATTTTTTGTAATTTTTGTAATTTTTGTAATTTTTGTAATTTTTGTAATTTTTGTAATTTTTGTAATTTTTGTAATTTTTGTAATTTTTGTAATTTTTGTAATTTTTGTAATTTTTGTAATTTTTGTAATTTTTGTAATTTTTGTAATTTTTGTAATTTTTGTAATTTTTGTAATTTTTGTAATTTTTGTAATTTTTGTAATTTTTGTAATTTTTGTAATTTTTGTTATTTTTTTAATTTTTGTAATTTTTGTAATTTTTGTAATTTTTGTAATTTTTGTAATTTTTGTAATTTTTGTAATTTTTATAATTTTTGTATGTTTTGTAATTTTTGTAATTTTTGTAATTTCTGTAATTTTTGTAATTTTTGTCATTTTTGTAATTTTTGTAATTTTTGTAATTTTTGTCATTTTTGTCATTTTTGTAATTTTTGTAATTTTTGTAATTTTTGTAATTTTTGTAATTTTTGTAATTTTTGTCATTTTTGTAATTTTTGTAATTTTTGTAATTTATGTAATTTTTGTAATTTTTGTAATTTTTGTAATTTTTATCATTTTTGTAATTTTTGTAATTTTTGTAATTTTTGTTATTTTTGTCATTTTTGTAATTTTTGTTATTTTTGTAATTTTGGTAATTTTTGTAATTTTTGTCATTTTTGTAATTTTTGTAATTTTTGTAATATTTGCAATTTTTGTCATTTTTGTCATTTTTGTAATTTTTGTCATTTTTGTCATTTTTGTCATTTTTGTCATTTTTGTCATTTTTGTCATTTTTGTCATTTTTGTTATATTTGTCATTTTTGTTTTATTTGTCATTTTTGTCATTTTTGTCATTTTTGTCATTTTTGTCATTTTTGTCATTTTTGTCATTTTTGTCATTTTTGTCATTTTTGTCATTTTTGTCATTTTTGTCATTTTTGTCATTTTTGTCATTTTTGTCATTTTTGTCATTTTTGTCATTTTTGTCATTTTTGTCATTTTTGTCATTTTTGTCATTTTTGTCATTTTTGTCATTTTTGTCATTTTTGTCATTTTTGTCATTTTTGTCATTTTTGTCATTTTTGTCATTTTTGTCATTTTTGTCATTTTTGTCATTTTTGTCATTTTTGTCATTTTTGTCATTTTTGTCATTTTTGTCATTTTTGTCATTTTTGTCATTTTTGTCATTTTTGTCATTTTTGTCATTTTTGTCATTTTTGTCATTTTTGTCATTTTTGTCATTTTTGTCATTTTTGTCATTTTTGTCATTTTTGTCATTTTTGTCATTTTTGTCATTTTTGTCATTTTTGTCATTTTTGTCATTTTTGTCATTTTTGTCATTTTTGTCATTTTTGTCATTTTTGTCATTTTTGTCATTTTTGTCATTTTTGTCATTTTTGTCATTTTTGTCATTTTTGTCATTTTTGTCATTTTTGTCATTTTTGTCATTTTTGTCATTTTTGTCATTTTTGTCATTTTTGTCATTTTTGTAATTTTTGTCATTTTTGTAATTTTTGTCATTTTTGTCATTTTTGTCATTTTTGTCATTTTTGTCATTTTTGTCATTTTTGTCATTTTTGTCATTTTTGTCATTTTTGTCATTTTTGTCATTTTTGTCATTTTTGTCATTTTTGTCATTTTTGTCATTTTTGTCATTTTTGTCATTTTTGTCATTTTTGTCATTTTTGTCATTTTTGTCATTTTTGTCATTTTTGTCATTTTTGTCATTTTTGTCATTTTTGTCATTTTTGTCATTTTTGTCATTTTTGTCATTTTTGTCATTTTTGTCATTTTTGTCATTTTTGTCATTTTTGTCATTTTTGTCATTTTTGTCATTTTTGTCATTTTTGTCATTTTTGTCATTTTTGTCATTTTTGTCATTTTTGTCATTTTTGTCATTTTTGTCATTTTTGTCATTTTTGTCATTTTTGTCATTTTTGTCATTTTTGTCATTTTTGTCATTTTTGTCATTTTTGTCATTTTTGTCATTTTTGTCATTTTTGTCATTTTTGTCATTTTTGTCATTTTTGTCATTTTTGTCATTTTTGTCATTTTTGTCATTTTTGTCATTTTTGTCATTTTTGTCATTTTTGTCATTTTTGTCATTTTTGTCATTTTTGTCATTTTTGTCATTTTTGTCATTTTTGTCATTTTTGTCATTTTTGTCATTTTTGTCATTTTTGTCATTTTTGTCATTTTTGTCATTTTTGTCATTTTTGTCATTTTTGTCATTTTTGTCATTTTTGTCATTTTTGTCATTTTTGTCATTTTTTTCATTTTTTTCATTTTTGTCATTTTTGTCATTTTTGTCATTTTTGTCATTTTTGTCATTTTTGTCATTTTTGTCATTTTTGTCATTTTTGTCATTTTTGTCATTTTTGTCATTTTTGTCATTTTTGTCATTTTTGTCATTTTTGTCATTTTTGTCATTTTTGTGATTTTTGTCATTTTTGTCATTTTTGTCATTTTTGTCATTTTTGTCATTTTTGTCATTTTTGTCATTTTTGTCATTTTTGTCATTTTTGTCATTTTTGTCATTTTTGTCATTTTTGTCATTTTTGTCATTTTTGTCATTTTTGTCATTTTTGTCATTTTTGTCATTTTTGTCATTTTTGTCATTTTTGTCATTTTTGTCATTTTTGTCATTTTTGTCATTTTTGTCAGTTTTGTCATTTTTGTCAGTTTTGTCATTTTTGTCATTTTTGCCATTTTTGTCATTTTTGTAATTTTTGTAATTTTTGTCATTTTTGTCATTTTTGTCATTTTCGTCATTTTTGTAATTTTTGTCATTTTTGTTATTTTTGTCATTTTTGTCATTTTTGTCAGTTTTGTCATTTTTGTCATTTTTGTCATTTTTGTCATTTTTTTCATTTTTTTCATTTTTTTCATTTTTTTCATTTTTGTCATTTTTGTCATTTTTGTCATTTTTGTCATTTTTGTCATTTTTGTCATTTTTGTCATTTTTGTCATTTTTGTCATTTTTGTTATTCTTGTCTCTTTTATCATTTTTGTCATTTTTGTCATTTTTGTCATTTTGGTCATTATTGTCTATCTTTTTTATTATAAACTCTTATGAATTTCGTTTTAGTTTTTGTTTTATACGAACTTTAGTTCTGAATCAAGTTCCCTTCACGGTGTCTCTGATGGAATGATTTTATTTATCGAAAATTAGCATCGCTAATTTTTGCACCATTCGAAAGCTGGGACTTTCCCCTTTCATTTGAGCCCAAATTTGAAATAATCCACCGGGGGGTCTAGAACATTTTATTTTTTTGAAGATTTTTTAACCTTTTCAATGGTACATTTCAAAGACAAAATCATGCTTTTAACTGTGAAAACGCTCGTCTTCCCTTAAGCATAAATCCAACATCACATGTCAATAATATGATTTAATAGGAAATTTCCCTGGCTACAATTTTGTAGAAGACATCAAAGTGATACGAATTGAGAGAAAGGAGTTGGAATGTCAGAAACAGAGTTATTATTATTATTTCATTTGAAAAATATTATAAAACTTCTCACCACTGATTGTACTGAGACCAAAAAAAGTATTCTACGAGCTTTGTTATTGATTGTAGAGTGTATAAATGTTCAAACGATTTATTTAAATAAAAAAATCAATCTTTTACATAAAATTGATCAAGATTATCTGAAGTTATGAGCATTTTTGGGGTTTTATTATTCCGGAACAAATATCAAATTCTTTTTTTTTTGTCACTCCGATTTTTCTAAAAATCCCTAAGTGGGGAATAAATAATGTTTAAGATATTTTAAATAATGATTTGATACATTTTTCGAAAATTCAAACAGTTGAAAGAACGAAAGCCAAACTGTAGAAGATGGGAGTAATATTATCTGTCATTTAGAATTTTTTTTTCAAATGTTTGATCTTAATTTTCTCGATTGTTTGATTTCGTGCAATGTGGATTGTATACAAGTTTGTTGCAAGTCAGCTTTGGTTCAATTTTTTTTCCAATGTATTGAGATTTGAATTAATTTTTATTTTAAAACCCATGTTTTTTTCTGTTTAGGAAATTTGAAAAAAAAATCATCAATATGAACAAATGAAAAATTTTCAGAAATCGAAATAAAAAAAGATTATTTCAGATCTGACAACTCAAAGTGAATTGAGAAAATATTTTCGGATAATAGTATTACATCAAATCAACCTCTTAAAATTGTTGAAAACAAAGTTGATGTTGAGATATTGTAATCTCCTTTTTTTCTTTTTATAAATAAATCAATGAAAAAAATTAGGTTCAGTTCGTGTACTTTTGAGAAAAATGAACAATCTAGAATTTTTTTTTAATCTAGACCACATTTTTACATACACGAGTGCCTCCAAAAACACTAATTTATGCAGTCAAACATAAACAAAAGGTTAAATTTTTTTTTAATTTTATATATGACACTTTATCATGCTTGTGATACCCGTGTCTAAGGTTTTACAATCAATCTAAAGTGAAAAGTATGAAAACCTTCAGAAATCATCAAAAAGGATGAAAGATTTTCAACAAAGATGTTGGAATATGAAATCCAGGTGAATTATTTAGAATTTTGGCTTATCTTATTTTTTCTTAGCCCTAGATGTTTGTTCATAAATTATTCAAACTAAATTAGCTCAAAATATAAATAACTAAATTTTCAAGAAAGGCGGGAGACAATTTTTCTAGAATAAAACCCTTCAAATGCTCATAACTTCAGGTAATCCGGCTCAATTTCATGTAAAAGATTTATTTTTTAATGTAAATAAACCGGTTTGAACATTTATACACTCTACAATCAATAACAAAGCTCGTAGAATACTTTTTCTGGTCTTAGTACAATCAGTGGTGAGAAGTTTTATTAGATTTTACAAATGAAATAATAATAACTCTGTTCGTGACATTCCAACTCTTTTCTCTCAATTTGTATCACTTTGATGCCTTCCACAAAATTCTAGCCAGGGAAATTTCCTATTAAATCATATTATTGACATATGACGTTGGATTTGTGCTAAAGGAAAAATGAGCGTTTTTACAGTGATTAGTATGATTTTGTCTTTGAAAAAAACCATTAAAAAGGTTAAAAAATCTTCAAAAAAATAAAATGTTCTAGACCCCCCGGTGGATTATTTCAAATTTGGGCTCATATGAAAGGGGAAAGTCCCAGCTTTCGAATGGTGCAAAAATTAGCGATGCTAATTTTAGAAAAATAAAGTTTTCTCTCAGAGACACCGTGCCCTTCTGTTGTATTGATTGGATAATTTATCAACATTTAGGCTTTTATGGGAAAAGGAAATTCTAACAAGTTTAGGCAGAGGACAACGCGTTGTCAATTTGTTTGAAGCTCTGAGAAGTAACATGACTGACGAAAATATGCAAAACAAGAGGGCCTCAAGAGTGTGCTTCCGACGGAATCAAGTCCCAATGTCATCTGTGAGTTGCAATTTTCCAATTTCCTACAAAGAACTTATTCTCAAATTCTGAAATGGAAACCACAGATACCACATCGCTGCTGCGAGAAGAAATGCAAATGTCCCGGCAATCAAGCTGTGCATCACTTGGCGATGCACAAATGGGGTTGATTTTTTTTCTATCTTGAATGTCCAAAACTGTTTTTTGTTTCGGGAAGGGGGAGGTTTTCGTCTTTCCGGCTAGTTTACACTAATGAGATTTGGGGCCCCGGTGTCAGTCGGTTGAGTTGGGTCGGCGAAACTAACGGCACCCATTAGACATTGGAGCGTGTTTTCCGCAAAATTTGAGTCTTAAACTCTCAAAGCAATAGTGCGGATGCAAAATGGGAGAAGTTTAAAACGGAATCGAGATCTGTTTTGTTGTTTCAATTACTGTTCAACTTTGTGACAAGTTTTCTTCTTGACGAAGACTTTTTTTTTGTAAAATATCCATTGCATATGAGAGCAATTGAACTTTGAACAAATATTGAATTTAATCTTGAGTAAAACCCAAACAAAAGACAAATGTTTGCATTAATCAGGAACTGTTGATCAGTTGCTTGATGAAAATGGTACCAAATTTGGCGTGGGAGGGTATTGGGGTACGAGAAATATTTCTATGACTATTTGGGAGCCCTCCCGCTTTCCAGTAGGGTATAAGGAGGGAGGAGCAGTTTTTTACGAATCTCAAAAACTAACTAATCAAATGGAACCAAATTTTGTATGGGATGGTATTAGGATACGAGAAATGGTTCAATAAATTTTGGCACTCATCTCTGCTTCTAATGGGGAGATAGAATGAGGGGAGGGGGGCTCCCTTACAATTTTTTGTATAATTGGAGAACTAATCGAGTAAATAGATTGAAATTTGGCATGGGAGGATTTTTGTGAACGATAAATGTTTTAATGATTATTTGGAACTTCTCTTTCCTTGCAATGGAGAAATCAGAAAAGAGGAAGGGGCTTCCATACAAATTTTTGTATTCCTTAAGAACAAATCGAGCAAATGGAACCAAATTTTGCATGGGATGGTATCCAGTGGGGAGAAAGGGAGCGGGAGAGGGACTCCTGTAAATTTTTTTACTTAACTGGAAAACTATTCAAGAAAATGGAATACGAGGAATATTTCTTTGATTCTTTAAAACCACTCCCTTCTTCCTTAGAAAGATAGGAAGGGAGGAGGGAGGCTCCTATACAATTTTTGCACAACTCGAAATCTTATCTATGAAAAGGAGGGTTTTTCGGTACGAAAAAATCGGTATGATTATTAGAAACGTCTACCTCCCACAAGTAGTATAGGGTAGAAAGAAAATAAAGAGAGAGGGGGGCTTTCATAAAGCTTTTCTTTAGCAGAAACTAAGCACATATCAATCATAAGGGACCATCTTTTAAAAGAAAGGTTGTTTGCGTACTCATTTTTTCAAGGCCAAAAACTTATCAAACAAATAGAGTCAAATGTGGCAGGTGACTTTTTTTTTCTTTTTGATAGGAGTTTAACCCGTTAAGATCATTCTTCCTCGGTGGCAGGTGACGTTATTTAGATAATAATAACGTTTAAACGAAAGTTCGTGAGCACTCTCCACCTTGGAAGAGGGAGAGGGTGGAGAATCCATACCATTCATACCTCATGAGACTTCTAAAAACACAGTAGAAATTTTAGATCTTGAAAAACACATTTTAAGATCAAGTTTCACTAACTAAGATGAAATCATCTCCAGCTGCAGTTCTCATTTTTAAATGGATGTTTATGATTCACATATGCTGAAATTAATGAAAATAATATCCTACATAGAAAATTTAAATAACTTTTACAATTTTGCAAGGTGTATCAAAGCACGCCGGGTCAGCTAGGTCAGCAAATTTTGGCTGCGTTCTGTTGTTTACATTCAAGTGAAGTAAGCGTTGTCATATTTTGTAATTTTTCGAGAAGAAATTTGAAATCGCGTGGCCTTACTCCCGAGCAAAGAAAACGGTCTGTGCACAAATGGGGCACTGTGAATGGTCTTCAATCAGAAAACTTTCCAATCAAGATGGTGTGAGTTTCGGAGCATGTTCAAACCGCGTTGAGAAAGTATGGAGAACAGTATACTTTCGCAAATTCCCCAAAACGCGGTAGGAAACCTGGCCCTGCTGACACTACAATGGATAAGAAAATCAAGGATTACCTACTACAAACGGCATCCTTCGGCATTAGTACGGGATATGGCTAATAAACTAACTAGGTACCTCATTGACTAACGTTATGCGTTCCAAAGAGAGAGTTGGACTTAAGACCCATCGGAAGCACAAGGCACCCGTCGAAATGTGGAAAATCACCGACAGCGGAAGAGGCAGCGAGTCCGACTTTTCCAGGAGAAAAAGCGCCGCCTGGAGGAGGAGGAGCTCGAGGAGCTGGAGCAGCTGCATCGTTCCCAAGAAACACGAATGTTCTATCAGAAACTCAACGCATCCCGCAAAGGCTTCGTGCCGCAAGCCAAAATGTGCCGGGATAAGGACGGGGGTATCCTGACGGACAATCGTGAGGTGATCAAAAGGTGGAAGCAGCACTTCGATGAACACCTGAACGGCGCACATGCAGAAGATCAAGACGGTGGGGGAAGGTACATCGCCGGCGTAGCCAACGACGAAGAGGAGCCACTCCCAACGATGAGTGAAGTTAAGGAAGCCATTCGCCAGCTGAATAGAAACAAGTCGGCTGGGAAGGATTGCATCGCAGCTGAACTCATCAAAATGGGCCCGGACAGATTGGTCGATTGCCTACACCGGTTGATAGTCCGGATCTGGGACATAGAACAGCTACCGGAGGAATGGAAGGAGGGGGTAATATGCCCCATCTACAAGAAGGGCGACAAATTGGACTGTGAGAACTACCGAGCGATCACTGTCCTCAATGCCGCCTACAAAGTGTTGTCCCGAATCCTACTCCGCCGCCTAACGCCACAAGCAAACATATTCGTGGGAAGTCATCAGGCCGGCTTCATGGAGGGACGGTCAACGACGGACCAGATATTCACATTACGGCAAATCCTCCAAAAATGCCGGGAACACCAAGTCCCTACGCACCATCTATTCATCGACTTCAAAGCCGCATACGACACGATCGACCGTAACGAGCTATGGAAAATCATGGACGAGAACGGCTTTTCCGGGAAGCTGATCAGACTGATCAAGGCGACGATGGATGGAACGCAGTGCTGTGTGCGGATCTCGGGTGAATTGTCGAGTTCATTCGAATCGCGCAGGGGGCTTCGACAAGGTAATGGTCTATCCTGCATGATGTTCAACGTGGCGCTAGAAGGTGTTATTCGACGAGCGGTGGGCGAAATGCGGGGCACGATTTTCAACAGATCCAGTCAACTTATCTGCTTTGCCGATGACATTGACATAGTCGGCAGATCATCTGCGGCGGTGGAGGAGATCTACGGCAAACTGAAACGCGAAGCAGGAAGGATTGGGTTGATGATTAATACGTCCAAGACGAAGTACATGCTGGCCTGCGGATCCGAGACCGACCGAACCCGCTTGTCCAGTAATAACAAGGTCACGATCGACGGCGACGAGCTGGAGATAGTCGAAGACTTTGTCTATTTCGGCTCACTGGTGACCGCAGACAATGACACCAGCCGTGAGATCCGGAGGCGAATTATCAGCGGAAGTCGTGCCTACTATGGACTCCACAAGCAACTGCGGTCGAGAAGACTTAGCCCTCGCACGAAGTGTAACCTGTATATGACGCTCATTAGACCGGTTGTTCTCTACGGGCACGAGACATGGATATGCTCGAAGAGGACCTGCGTACACTCGGAGTATTCGAGCAACGAGTGTTAAGAACCATCTTTGGCGGCGTACAGGAGAACGGAGTGTGGAGGCGAAGGATGAACCACGAGCTCGCGCGACTTTACGGCGAACCCAGTAACCAGAAGGTGGTTAAGGCTGGCCGGATATGCTGGGCGGGACATGTTGCGAGAATGCCGGATGACTGTCCTGCAAAACAGGTGTTCGCTACGAATCCGGTAGGAACAAGACGAGCGGGGGCGCAACGAGCGAGGTGGTTAGACCAAGTGGAGCGTAGTTAAAAAACTAACTGATTATTAACGAAATTCAAGTCATTCATACCGTTTATCGCGATCCTTCGGGTATCGAGTTCAATGTTGTTTTGATGGATTGAAGGAGCGTTCACTTTAGAGCTTGAACATTGAGCCAGAAAACAGTGCTGAGGATTTTTTTGTCCAAGATTTCGGCGATGTTGCCACATATTTTATTTTAAGAGGGATCAGATGTCGCTTCTCTTATATGAAGGTTCACTAGTACGAGGTATATTTTTTTATTAATTTTCCTGCTTGTTCTTCTCCGAAATATTCAGGCTAGCCTTTTCTGACAAGTGATCTCTCAGTTTCTCGCTACATGATTCGTATCGATTTTATTCACGATTTTTTTTTCGAAATTTAACAACGCTAATGAGTCTACAATTTTGCGCACGATTTAACATGATGTTTAGTATGTTTTTTTGTTTGTTGGGCGAATCAGACAGAAAAATTGACCAGCTTTACCACTTTTCCAATTGAAAGATTTAAATGGCGCTTTGTAAAACCTCTCACTTCCAAAACCTTCATGGAATTTATCATTCTTACTTTTATTCAAATTTTAGCCCACTGTTGATCTTATAGGACTTCTAGAACGCTTTACCACATGAATTTTGTCGCATAGTTGATTCCCGTTTGTTTTGGGGTCTCTCAATGGGACTGAATAAAATTTAAAAATATATTGTATCTTTTATTTTAGAAAGAAAGAGTATTTATAATTTTCGGTCTAAAGGTTTTTAATAGAGATGTACCGAATAGTGGTAATTCGGCCAAATATTCGGTAGAATATTCTATTGAGTTTTCAATAAAAAAAACTTAAGCGAATATTTCAATCCTTTCTATTTCTTCCATATTGATGCCCCTCATGATTTTTAGTCGATTATTTTCAACCAGATGATATTATCGGATGATTTATAACAGGATATTTTTTTAAGTAGGGGCCTTTCTGATTCTTGAATGTCACCAATAATTGAAAAGACATCAGCTGACTAGTCGCTTCTAGGGCGTTTATCACCAAAGAGATTGCGTTCCTGTGAAATCTGGGATAAAACATGTCGAAACAGGTGCCAAGCTGTTTGAAATTGCTTTTCTTCACACAGTCAGGAATTCAAGATGATTTTTGAAAAAGGAATTAAAAAAGGTCAAAATTTATGAATATTTTGAAATTTTTGAAAAATTCTTATTGAACACAAATTTTAAATTTTTTATAGAGGTATTTGAGACTTCTATTTGATTTAGCAAATAATCTGAATATACCCGAGGTAAACTCGGGTAATTATAAACAATATCTGGACATCCCGATCAGACTTAACTTATCTGGATTCTTTCCTGGATTTATGTGCAAGCCTGAATATATCCAGAAATCTGGAATAAACTTTATTCAAAGTATAAAGCAATATCGTTCAGCATTCTCCTGTACGATCTCCAGTGAATGATACGCGGATACACCTTAGATGTTTTGCTGATACCATAAGTTTTTAATGATTGTGTAGTCTTTATAACATTACTTTTGGATATCTTATAAATTATCCAAAATTATTTGAAAAATTTACAAGGCTGTAGTTGATATTCGGCCTATTCGGCCGAATACTGGGCTCAACTATTCGGTGAGCCGAATATTCGGCTTAGCGGTTTTTCGACGGTATTCGGCGCCGAATATTCGGTACATCTCTAGTTTTTAATTTCTCAGTTATCGATTTTAACATGAAATTCTGAAAACTACTTTTTTTAAATGAATTTTCACAAGAAGTGTTCTCATTCAATTTTGTTTGTGTGAATCTTATCTAGAATTTTAAACTTCACTTCCCCGCGGTACCCGTTCCCAAAAGAGCAGTAGAAAAATTTCACACCCAAGATCTGTTGAAAGTGCGGTGAAATTTCCGCCGCCAGACATTTTCCTTCCCTCATCAGCCGGATGCCTTTCTGATGGACGGACATGGATGCAATCTTATCTTTGTTCCGGAAAAGTTTTTCAATGTGCGGTTGGTTTTTCTACTGCTACTCTCGCCACTTTGCTGTTCTGTGATTGGAGGTGGTGCAGCAGCAATGAACTTGGGAAATATTACTATGGTCGCAAACTATTTGAAAGCTTTCCTTTGCCGGAATGCTTCGCGCAATTGTGCTCGAAGCGGGTAATAGGAAAGTTGTTGCATCCCAATGAAATCCATGTTTTATTTTCGAATGGTTCCGACTGGATTTTTAATTTATCGGAAGGTTAAGAATTTAAAAAAATTCTAAATGTGAAGGTTCGATGGCTTTTGGATGTCCCCTTTAAGTAGATCATTTTGCTGACATTGAGCAGTACATTGGTCTTTCAAGTAAAATAATAATCCTTCGACTGAAATTCCCCACCCGGAAGTCACCAGAAAACAGTGAGCCCCGCTGAGAGCGATGCATTGAATGAAATACAAGAATGTTCGGAGCCAGGAACGAGTAAAATGTCCGGTTCAGTGATTCCATTTAAGGTTCAAGAAATGTTCCGAACCTGGCCGGCCGGCTTTCGTTGAGCTGGGCTGGCGGCATGGGCTAGTCACACCGTAGGACTATATTTTACAATACCACTTACGAAATAAAGTCCAGCTCAGGTTTGATCCACTGAAGCACTGGAGCTGCCGACCAGCTGCTGGTTTCAGGGCACATAAACAACCGGACAATCCATTGTACGGACTGACCTGCATGACTTCCGTTGCGAAAACTATTAACTAACTTTCCAACTCTTCTTTTCCAGTTGGGAATTGCTTTCTGGTTGGCTGAGAACAGTTTTGGTCCCATTGCTGATGGCCGTTCTTATTTGAGAACTGTACTCGAAAATATTTCAACACCGTTTTTTTGTGAATAGTTTTAGTGAAACCACCTAGTCATGTAATGTGTACATGTTTGATTACAATCTGTTAATCTGTGATTTCTTAGATACCTTCCAATAAAAAAGTGCATCGAGATCATTTAATGGTATATTCCAAATTTCAGTCCGTTACCGGAAAAATGGTATTATATTTTTTTTTATTTTCGATGAAATTTCAGAAATATTTCCTAATGAATTTTTAATGTAAACTGCATTACTCTTTAATCACTTCAAGATAGTAAACCTTTTTGTTTTTACAACCTAATAAAAATTTCTTCTCTGAGATTTCTAGTCATGGGGC
The DNA here is from genome assembly GCF_029784155.1 of Uranotaenia lowii. Taxonomy (NCBI): domain Eukaryota; kingdom Metazoa; phylum Arthropoda; class Insecta; order Diptera; family Culicidae; genus Uranotaenia; species Uranotaenia lowii. The sequence continues at coordinate 53,852,057 of NC_073692.1, forward strand.
TTACTTATCGAGTTTAAATAGAAAATCTAGAGAAGGTTTTTAGGATTTGGCTTGTCAGAGTTGGGTAAACTTTTTTAGACTTTTATTTTAAGTGTCACATCAAACCAAGTCCAAGATGGCAGCTTCATCGCGGGATGGGCTAGCAACCTACTGTTACCGATTTATTGAATGGTAAATAAAAGAATCCGAAAGAAATGAGCGACCTGGAACTTTGGCGACGACTTTCAGCATTAAACACTGACACGGATTGGAACGTTTCAACCTTTGCCCAACAAGGCAAGCTGGTTCAACATGCTAGAGAAGCTAGCCGCCTCAAGCTTGAAATTTTGTGACTGAACTAAGTCCGTTGGCCTAACACTAGAGAACACAAGAAACAGTACTAGCAAGTACTGTTTTACTCTGACATACGAGGAGTACACGCTACTCAGGAACGAGGAGTTGGTTTTCTGTTAAGCCCGCATGCCCATGTGGCCCTTATAAAATAAGAATCGACCAACGAAAGAATCATTCTTATTTTCGTAGCATTCCGTGACGAACATAATTTCTAAAATTCACTCGGTCCATCACAACCGTTCTCCAATTTCTTGGACATCCCACATTCGCCAGATCACGCTCCATTTGGTCTAACCACCTCGCTCGTTGCGCCTCAGCAAACATCTGTTGTGCAGGAAAGTACGTCCGGCATTTTCGCAACATGTCCTACCCAGTGAATCCGACCGGCCTTCGCTACCTTCTGAGTACTGGGTTCGCCGAGCTCGTGGTTCATCCTTCGCCTCCACACTTCGTTCTCCTGCACGCCGCAAATGATGGTTCTTAGGCCGATGACATATTAAAAGCGATGCGATGCGAATTGGCGAACGCGGCCAATGCGAACTCGAGCGGCGGAACAAATTGACATCTGTTGCGCCGCGTTGAGTATGTCAGGTTTAAGCGATTCACATACATTTTCATCAAATGTGATTCGCCGCATTGAATCGCATTCGCCGGTTCGCATCGCATCGCACTCACTATGTAATCGGCCTTAACACTTGTTGCTCAAATTCCCAGCAAGAAAAAAATTCATTAGGGGAGAGTGGGGATACTTGATCCCCTTTTCTTATTTTCACCATATCTTTTTGGAAAAATTTAGCAAATCGCTGTCTTTGACATTTTCTGACAGCTTGTAACTTCAAGTTTCTATGCTCCAAAAATTAGAACGATACTTGAACCCGTTGATGAACTAGAAGTATTTTCGTGGGAGTAAAAAAATTGCGATTTTTCTGAAGTTAGGGGAGACTTGATCCCCTATTGAAGGAGACTTGATTTTTTATTCAGGAAGCCCTAATCCTTGTATAGAAATCAAACAAAACCCCAAGAAAGAATGTTAGTTAACTATTTTCGTCATGTTTGTTCTCATTTCACAATTTATAGCAGACATAAGAAGAAAATTCTATAACTTTGTCTCAACGCTAATAACATTGCATACTTAAAGGCGCTTTTTTTATAACTTAGAGAAATTTAATTATTTCCGCTCTTTTCTTAAAATAATTGTTTGATAAATATTAGTTTTTGCATAAATATTAGTAATTTCGTAATCAGCAATCATAACGATCAATTCAGAAGAAGAATATGCCGTTTGGAAGGGGGATCAATTGTACCCAACTCTAGGGGATCAATTGTACCCATAATCAACATTTTAGAAAACTTTTTCTGAAAAAAGTTGAGAGTTTTCCATTGCTTTGAAAATATGGCATTATGAAGTTCATTTTACGCTCGAACGATTGATACATTGGAACAAACATTTTTTTCATAATTTTCCGCTGTAAGGAACATTTTAAAGTGATGAAAAAAGATCTTCAAGTTACATTTTGTGAAATTTTTCAAACAAAGTTCAATTACTCAAACAATTATTTTGTTAAAAAATTTTAAACTACAAGCATTGTCATTTTGCTCATTTTGGCACATTTTTCTAGAACATTTGATCTTCGTAAGTCATTCCAGTTTCGAGATATAGCTAAGGAATCAAGTATCCCCAGGGATCAAGTATCCTCATTCTCCCCTACCGTTCATCATTCCGCCTCCAAATGAATAAATAGGTGATTTTTCGAAGGCGCACCGGCTTTGAGATTCCGAACTTAGAATATCTTCGGTCTTTTTTCTGTCGAGGACTAACTTCACGCACCCACACAGCTTAAAATGTCTTGTTTCTTTCGAATGTACGCAATTTCTTTTCAATGTGTTGGCTCATGGTCCCTAGTTCAGCTGGCGCATTACGTGGCGGCTGGTGTTGTTGATATTGCTTGGAAGACATTAAGTTTCACCCATGCCTCTATGCTGTGCGGTCGTGGCGGTGGATTTTATATAGTGTGGTGCATATGCGGAATGCGAATTTAACTTTTGTATCATCTAACAGTGTTCTTAAACTTAAGTAATGTAGTGTTAAGAATTTAAAAAGAACGATAGATAGCACCTGGTGGATTTTGAATGTAAGTAAACCAAAGCCTTAATTATTATATAATAAAATTTATAACAAATTTTAATTTAAAAAAGATCAAAAAAAGATTTCATAATTTCTTAAAAACACTGATTATGAGTTCTGAAAAATTGTTTTTCGATACCCACGTAAGCACTTTGAGGTTTCAATTAAGATTTAATTTTTAAATCTGGAGTGTTAATTCTGATTTTTGTAATTTATACTCTAAATGACCAAAAACTATTACATATTTCAGAAAAATTTTATCAATAGTTTCAAATCAGCAATTTGATTTCTAGCAAAACACTAATGAAAACACCAACCATAAGCACAAATTCTGATCTTCAAATAACAAGGTTTGAATTCCGTACTCTAGATTTGTTTTCTTTATTTAAAAAAAAAATTATATTCGAAATCCTAAATTATTCAATCTTAATTTGGAACTCAAACATAATTTAAATGATTTTTGAATTTAAAGCCCTATTTTGAATTTGGTATTTTTTATCATCTATTTTAATACCTGAATACATTACTAAATATTCGATAACAGATTACAGATTCTTAAAGTGAAATCTGAAATCTGAATCTGGAATCTGAATCTTAAATTTTAATCTGAAATCTGATCCTGAAATCTTAATCTGAAATCTGAATACGAAATCTCAATCAGAAATCTGAAATCTGAATCTGAAATCTGAAACTGAATCTGAAATCTGAATCTGGAATCTGGAGTCTGGAATGTTAATCTGATTCTGAAATCTAAATCTGGAATTTGAAATCTGAATGTATCATATGTAGTCTGAAAAACTCTAAAATCTAAATAATGACTCTGAAATTTGAATGTGAACTGTGAATTTAAAATTAATGAAATTCCTTTCAAAATTGAGTATGTGCTGTGTATTCGAAAATATCGTATAGTGTTGAACTTAAAGTGTGTCTCCTTATCATACCCATTTTTAGTATAATTTATCTTGATTTATATTGAATAAATTTCTTATATTTAAAGAATCACTAAATTTTCTCTAGAATCCGAAATTGCTTCTACTCCCATTGTTCAAAGGTCATACTTTATAACTTCCTTAACTTAATATTTGCTGTGAGCTATAAAGAATTGATATCGTTCTTATTTAAACATGATATGTAGGTAAAGTGAAAGTAACGGTTGCGCATCAAGAAGGGAAAAGTTTTCTTAAGATTTGACATCTTTTTTTAAAAATTTCTAAGTATTTTATTTTTGAACTTTTAAGATCTTTCGATTTGCTCTAAAGTATAATTTCACTTTATAACAATAATTTTCAATCAGTACTATCGAAAAGTATGGAAAAAAACCGATGCAAAACTGTAACAGCGCTGCTTGAAAGAAAAAACGAAAGATTTCGCACACTTCGGGCATCGTACTTTGGTACGATGTCCGAGGGGCATTTCTTCCGCTTTCGTAGCTTTAAAGCTCCGAATGAATCACAAAGCACTCACTCGAGGGTCGCGTTCACTTCGGCGTGTAACGCGACAATTTTGTTTCAATTGCAATTTTGCAGTTGTCCTCCGGATTTATTTCGCTGCGAAGCGGAAAATGAACTTCAAAAATCACTGGGAATACTCCGAGTGTACGCAGGTCCTCCTCGAGTGATACCCATGAGCAGTGCTGCAAATAATCAGTGTCAGCTTTCAATATTCAATTGAATTTACTGCAGTGTACGCTCAGTTCATTTCCATCTGCATTCATCTGATAATAAACAGAAATCTCAATCCCGAAAGCACTCTGCATACTCATTCACGAATCGGCAACATCGATTCTCAGTATACATTCAGGCTTGTTGCAGGTTCATGAAATTATCCAATCTTCATTTTCAGTATCAAGCAAACATTGCTGAAAGTGAAAAAAGCTCAATTCGATTATCATTAAATTTAGTTGAATGGTGACAAAGCTTGTTCGATGCGGTAGACTTGCGGAAATTGAATAATCACTGCTGAGATTTCTATTTTTTAAGGATTTTGATTAAAAAAACGTGTTTTCCATATAGTGTATGGAGGTGGGAAGGTTGAGAAATAAGTGTTCGGGTTGGCTAGTGAACGGTAGACAATGTGCAACTCGAGACCCCATACACCCCACCTTCGGGCAGTGGTCATATCATCTCTTGTCTGCAACTCCGATTCTCTACCTCCCCGTGGTGCTAGCTGGGGTGCGAGCAACCTTAGCGGAGATCGGGTACCCAACCCCGGTGGATGCTTTGGTCGCATGCAAACTGAGTTAGGGGGCTTCGTACGCGTCTGTTCTCCATGTTAGGGGCGGCGTGCGGAGTGCAACAGCATCCTGGTGGAACATGGAACTGCCGATCTCTAAATTTTGTGGGCAGTACCCACGTGCTCTCCAACGAATTGAAGAGCCGCAAATTCGACATCGTACCGCTGCAGGAGGTATGCTGGAAGGGCTCCACGGTACGAACGTACCCAGATGGTCGTGCCATCTACCAGAGCTGCGGCAACACACACTAGCCTGGAACAGCTTTTATAGTGATGGGAAAGATGCAAAAGCGCGTGATCGGGTGATGGCCGATCAATTCACGAATGTGCCGGTTGAGAATAAAGGGCCGGTTCTTCAACATCAGCATCATCAACGTGCACAGCCCAAACCTCCGAATCACGGAATCCCTGCGGAAAGCCGACCCTGCGTTGTCAGCACAAAAGTTGCATCGGCTATTCACTGATATTTGGGATAATGCAACATTCCCGGCCGACGTAATGCAGGGTTCCTCGAAAAGGTTTTGAAGAAAGGTGACTTGGCAGAGTGCAGAATCTGACATGGGATAACGTTGATCTGTACAACCCTCAAAGTATTCTGCAAAGTGATCCTGAACTGGATCCAGGAGAAAATTGGTACTGCACTCCGACGGCAACAAGCTGGATTCCGATCCTGATGATCATGTGTGGACCATATCACGAGGCTTCGACAAGGCGATGATTTTTCCTGCATGGGCACGATTTTCAACAGATTTAGCCAACTTATCTGCCTTGACGATGACATTGATATAGTCGGCAGATTATCTGGGAGGAGATCTACCTCAAACTGAAACGCGGGGCAGGAAGTTAAGGGTTAAATAATGATTAGTATGTCCAAGACAAAGTCTATGCTGGCCTGCGGATTCAAGACTAACCGAGCCCGGGTAACCAACGGCTAATCTTGCTGCTCAATGGGGCAGAACCCCCCTTAGGCTCAGGGTTGGCACTCGTAAAAAGAAATCGCAGACTCAAAGAAACACTTTAGATTGGTCTAGAGAACTCCCACTTTATTTTCCCGAAAAACGTATTGACAAACGTGAAACTGGAAAATAGGGTTTGTTTTGGCGGTTCAGTTTTCCCCAGGTAATTATTCCCAAGGAAAAAAGTTTTTCCTACCTTGTGTTGCAGCGACGGTGCCTTGACGGTGTTGCGAGTTGGGTTTGGCTCGACTACCTTCTAGTGGCTTTCCGATGGTTGGTGACAGGGATCCAAGGATCTCTTGGCGGGTTGCGAAGGCCAAACGACGACGAATTTGATGTCGAACTCGGACGAGGCACGCTGGGTATCGGCTGGTGGTTCATGGTACACGCAGGTTTGGGTGGAATGGTCCGTCCAAGAATTCCTCTCATCATGTCCTGTTACGCTTTAATGCGTTAGCATTACCGTTACCATAATGAATCCTTCAGCTGCACCTGGTGTCGACTAGCGCTCTGTTGACCTGATCACCCTTCTTCTATGCGCGTTCGGAATCTTGGAGTGGTCATTCTCCGTTCCTCTCCAAAGCCCATACTTAAATCTTGATGGTGTGTTTCGTAATTTAAACTCACTACACTCAACGGTAAACTAACGCTCTGGTTACACCTGCTTGCCCAGTAATAACGAGGTCACGATCGACGGCGGTGAGCTGGAGATAGTCGAAGACTTTGTCTTTCTCGGCTCACTTGTGACCGCAGACAATAACACCAGCCGTGAGATCTGGTGGCAAATGATGAGTGGAAGTAGTGCCTACTGTGGACTCCACAAGCAACTGCAGTCGAGAAGACTTAGAACAAAGTGTAACCTGTACACAACTTTCCGGTTGTCCTCTACGGGCACGAGACGTGGATATTTCTCGAGGAAGACCTGCGATCACTCGGAGTATTCGAGCGACGAGTGTTAAGAACCATCTTTGACGGCGCACACAGGAGTATTTACCCAAAATCCTGGCTAAAACCTCGAAATTAAAATTTGAGAAAAATTATTTTTTTTTAGGTTTTTTGGTTGTTAGATAGTTGTTGCATATTAGTATTGTCGATTTTAAACCAAACCAAGAACTCACTATACGTTCTTGATGGCATAACTCGAAACATTGATGTATCAAAATTATAAATTTTGTCTTCCAAAATTTGGTGTAAACACGTACAATTACAGACTGCGTAACACGCAGGATAATATGACTATTATCAAAATTTCTTCTACAAATCTTCAGTTTTAATATGACCAATGAATTGTGGTTGAAATTGCGTTCATTTCTTGATAAACACATGTAGAAGAGAAGCTAAACAAAATAGTGCAATGTTTTTTAACAAACCTATATTGTTTTTTTTACAAATTAGTGTAAAAGTTTATCTTCCGGGCTCCGCCGAGAAAAAATTCACATAACACACGAATGCTTCTTACTTCCTCAAACATTTCCAAAAGAAAAATCGTGCGCATACTTGTGAACTCGAGCTATTTTCAATTTTGAAATCTAAAAATTTGAGCGATTTTTATCTCTAATTTTGTTTCAGATAGCGAGCATGCCATGCATTTACTTTGTGTTATACAAACGTTTTTTATTGCGTTTGATTTGTTTGTTCAAAAATGGTATTTTTCATCATATCTGATAGTTGATCGGCTGGTTTGCTTCGAATTTACTTGAAAACAAACATTTTATAAGGGTGTAGCAAGTGACCCAAAAAGACCAAAATTAAGAAATTTGAAATTTTGGTTAAAAATAAGTTGTGTATACTTGAAAACAACGAAAAAAAGATTTTTAATCATTTTAAAGAGAAAAACAGGTTTTGGCCATCTTTTTCCATAGAGTTCTCTTATGTGCGGCGTTAAAAACAAGTTAAGGATATTTTTTTTTACAAAATCAGTACTCAGCGCATTTACTTTCACTGTAAGCTTTCATAAATGCATTCAAAATGTTTTTCACACAAAGCAGTATGGCAATTTTTTCGAGTACAGTACAGACATGGCTTCTCCAAATGGCAAACCAATCTCGGTGGCAATGTTTTTGCCTGTTGTCGGATGATGAAACTCGATTTTGTGTAGGTAGGTACCAGCTTACAATTGAGATTAATATCGGTTGTAATAAACAGTGAAGCACCAAGAAAAACATGCAACAACATAAAATTTATCATTATGAGTAGGTATCGAGTATAAGTTTGTTCATCTCGATAGAAACTTTACAGAAGACGTTGCAATATTGATATGCTCAAACAAATTTATAGAAACTAGCTTCCGTAATCAATAAGGCCCGGTGATGTACAACATTTATTTCTATTCTTGAAATTCTGATCATTTGGTGAGAGGGTAGTGAAATGTGTATGTACATAGTTTAAAAACTTTTAAAGGTTCTTGATTGCCATTTTGTTGCATCCGAGAGCTTGAAAACATGTATATTTTGATCGTGTAGAGTCCCAAATCAGATAGAGCTCATAAACGTTAATTTCCAATTTTCCATCTTAATAAAAATTCAAAATTGGGCTGCAGCCCGTGCTTAAGAGTAGAGCTGCTAAAATTGGTGTAATAACGTTAAACCGAACATGATGAAAGCTCAAATACGATGCTGTTTCTTCCTTGGTTTATGCAGTGAAGTTAAACACGGTGCTTTTATGGAAGATGTTTAAAAGAAAAAATACAGTAACTCTAATTTTTTCAGAAATGGAAAATTTAGCCTTTTCTGAATCATTTTCAGGCAAAATTAAAATATTTGGTCGGTGAGTCTTCATACGTTTTGTTTTTTTGAAGATTTGTAGTCCATATTTAGAAATTATTACCTGTAAATTTATTCCAATGCAATGGAATAGTAACTTTTTCATGGAAAACTTATTTTTTTATTTTTATTGAAATATTTTGTCATTCTGAAACAATAAAAAATTTCAACGCCTGGAAAGATAAGTGATTTGGACTTCCTAAAAAACTTAATTTTATATGAACATTTTATTTTAAATATTATTATTTGGAATATCCTTGTTATTATTGGTGTTATCCAAATGTAACATGAATTTATATTTATATGTGTGTATCTTGGAGAACTAAGTCTGGTTAAAAAAATGTTATGATACATGAATAAGAACAGTCCAACACCATTTGATTGGTTTCCAACAAAATACTAAAAATATTTTATTTTTTTTTTAAATTGTTCTTTGCAATATTTCCACAATATTTGCAGGCTCTGATGCATATGGGTACGCACTTTTTAAAACAAAAATTTAATTTTTGATGATGTCACTCATTTACGGCATTTTTAAAATAAATTTAATGATAAATATTAGATTTAAACATATCTAAGAAGACCAGTTTTCAATAAAATTTTGTTAAAAGTTAAAGTACTTGCACTGAAATCTGCTTATCTTCCGCTACATAACATCTATTTTAAATTTCTTTTTCTCATATTGATGGTGAATAAATTTTCTATTAATCATTTGAACTTCACTTTTGCTTAAGTATTGAAGTACTGCTGATGTTTTCATATTCATGATCAACAAAACGATGATAAACGATTTTTTTTTCTAGAGAAACTTCTATTTTATCGACGGTTTTAGACCTGATTTATGCGTTTTATTTTTGTTTTTGTTTTTATGAATTTCTATGGTTTATTCAAATCAATGATTTCTTTACTTTTTGCCATAATTGGTATACAATTGTAGAAGTTATGATTGTTTTACTGTAACATAAATGCTTCATTATGGTTCTATTTAATAATAAAGAGACCTTCAGTGTATAGTAGAATAATTAAAATAAGTAAGGGATGAACAAAATATGATGAATTCGACGCGCTGCAGGCTAGTTTGCTATCGATAATCTGCAATTCACTTTTGCCAACAATACTGATAATTTTTGTACATGTAAGATCGACAAAAACATTGAAATGAATTTTTTTAGAAAAATTCCAAATTTATCACAGTTTTAGACTAGATTCATCCATTAAATAAATTTATTTCCAAAAAACTGTAAAATTTTATTTAAAACAATGAATTTAAGAGATGATTTAAATAATATAGTGGGTTGGAAATCGTGGGAGCTAAGATTATTTAATCTTAACAGTAATGCTAGCTATTCGAATAAAATGGAAGAATCACAGAGTGCAGCAGGGTTACAAAACTTGGGCTAGAAAATAATAAAAATAAAAAGGTTAAAGCAAACTCCAGGATTATAATGATAATTGTATCAAAAGACAGAAACAAGCAAAATTTAAGCTAGATTGAACTGCTGTAGCGATTTGCATTGAGTCTGAAGTGTGATTGGAATTTTGAGACATTTAACTCAGGAGAAGTATAAAAACGGATTTCTCATCAAAGATGTCATTTAACGTATCGTTCACTTTCCAAAATTCATTATCGTAATATTTTTTTCAAAGCTTAAATTAAGACAAACGTTTCTACTCCTGAGCGCATTACGATAAGAGTTATCATAAAAAAGTTATAGCGGTTCCTAGTGTTTACTAATTTTCTTAATCATTGAGCTTTTTTTTTCAATAAAATTTTCTTCAGTGTTGCCACAATCAAAAAATCTAAAAATTATGGATTCAAATGGATTCATATTATTTCAGATCATTCTAATAATTTCAGATAATTTGACCCTCTCAGACTACTGACAGGATTTGCCAGCCAATTTTTAATTTTTTTTTAGGATACGAAGATACTTTTTAAGCATTTTTTATGTTAAACAGCTCTGTAACTAGTTTAAAAAAATTTGAAAATTTTTCAAACTTTTCAATGACATAGTTGAGTTTAATTTAAAGGTATTAAAAGTTAAAACTAAGAAAATTAGCTCCTCTGAAATTATAAAACACTAAAAATACATTTATTTTTTTAAGATTTCAAATAGAAAATTTTCAAAAAAATATTTTGTATGGGGGGTCACCGACAAAATATTTTAATTTCCAGTGAAAATGAACCGGAAGAAGCTCTACTTTCTACCCATGCAAAAATTAGCGTTACTGTATTTTTTTTCTTTAAGTCCTTCTACGAAACACACCGTGTAAAACAATAAACAAAGGTTCAGCTCACTTGCATCTTTGATAAAGTTCTACTTCTATTCGTAATAGACCAAAATGACTCGCGGTCTTCGAGTAAGTTAATTATTGATTTATAACATTATTCAGTTTATTGGATGTTTTCTTCGGGGTTTCAAAAACCATTTCATGGATTTAACCCCCTTTTTTAACAATAAACACTTGGATCTCCAAAACGAGACCTCCTAGAGAAAAACTATTAGGATTATATTTCAACATTTCCGAGGAGGTTTAAAATCAGCTCAAAAACTCTTAGCACCATGACAAAATGTTAATTTTTATATTTAATCTTTATGGAAAATATATTAAGCTCAAAGCAAACATAAAGGGACAATGATGCCCTTCCCCATATAGCAATTAGGTAATATAGATGAGAATGTATGAAGGCAAAATAAAACTTGACCAAGACATGACGTGGAACAAATGCTTTGACCCTCCATAAAATTCCGCTATAAGATGATTTTTTTTGCAAATGATGTATGTGATTGCTCCATGATAAAGTTTCATCAAGAATTATTCCCAAATATTTAAAGTTAGGGAGCTTCCATAAATTACGTAACGCTCCTAGGATAGGGGAGGAAGTAAGCGCAATCGTTATGCTCATCGTTACGTAACGATTTTTGTCTTAAAAATTTCAGTTTCATTGCAGCTATTTTGATGTCATGCAATTTTAGCCGAATGATATGCAAACCAAAATCAGCTTAAAATTTGTGAGCTTAAATATGATTAAACTGGATTGTAACCTTTCCCTTTTAAAGATTCTGAGATAGATTCCTTGAAATATGTATTGAATATCCGTGAAATAACCGTTGGAAAACCGAATATAGGGTACCGTAAACTGGGGGAACTTTGATCAGCGGGGTAACTTGGATCAACATGAAATTTTTGCAGATAATCATCATTAACTATGTATAAAGTTAAAATATCTGAAAACTGTTTACTACGTTTGAAAGCCTATGAATTGAGTTACAAATAAGCTAAATTTGGTTTTTATTAGGATATTTTTTATATTACTTAAAATATAACTCTAAAATATTAAAATATCTGGTTTTTTGAAGGCTAACAAACAATCATCTCTCCTGATCAAATTTTAGCATTTAGGGGCAAATGTGTTGTTTAATGTGAAAGTTCAACTATTTTTCTTGGTTTAAGTTAAGTTTATGTGTTATTTTTATGGTCATTTGATGATAATTTTTGGATATTGAAAAAAAACGGTAATTTTCCATGAAAAAGCCTGTATAGGAAAAATGGCTAAAAACCCTATCAAATGGTAAAGTTTGAAGAAAAAAAGAACGTGGGAACAGTAAAAGGACTTAGGGAATTGCATGAGGGTATAATTTTATTTGTTTTCGAGGCCAAAAAATATTGAGAAATGTTTATAATTTTTGCCCCTAAATGAATGCAGCAACATTGTCCATCATTCGAGTATATTTGTTTTTGAAAGAAAACGCTGAAAAATTCAATTGAGTCCAAACAAAAAATTACTGTTATCGATGTTTTGAGCCTTCTGTGCTTAATGGCATCAAAACAATAAATTTGAAGATATACCATAGTAATCAAAGTTACCCCGAAACTCGAAATCTGGTTTTGTAACAAACATTTAATTATGACCACAAATGTCGTTTTAATTTACTGCAATCCATGATCATGTTTAAAACTCCTCACCTCAGTAAGGGTTTTAAAGCTTTCAGGTATTACGAATAAACAACCCCTACCAAAATATTCTAAAATGAATGAAAAAAGTGATCAAAGTTCCCCCAGTTTACGGTACATTTATCCCCAAGAACTCAATTCAACCTTAAGATGGAAATTTTACTATTTTTTCTAAATTGATTTAAAAAATGCAACTTTGTTTATTCCGACGAATATTACTAAGTGGAGTATATTTTGCGTAACAAGTTATGCTCTTTGAACTAAATAAAGTAAACAAGGGGGAGGAGGTAAAAAAAGTGCATTTTTGCGTTACGTAATTTATGGATGCCGCCTTATCCGAGAGTTTTGGATCAACATGTTGTTCGATTTTTTTTACGAAAAGAGCGGAAAATCCATGTACTTTTTTTTTAGTAAGGTTAGGTGTCAAAAGATTTGAGGAAAAGTATTTATGCAAAACTTTCTAATCTTCTTCCATATGCATAATCACGTTGTTTGGACATACGCCGGGATAAAAAAGGGCTGTGTCATCAGCAAAAAGACGTGGTATGTCGTGCAGGGGAAGTCGACTAACATCATTTATGTACAGTACGAAAAGGAGAGGCCCTATATTGCTGCCATGCAGAATACCGACGTCCAATTTTTCGAGAGAGCTCTTTGATTCGCTAAGCAAGGTACAGTGTTATATTTAAGATTAGGTTGAAAATGTCAAAAGTTATTCAAATTTTGTGAAACACTGTCCAAATATGTCAAATGGGGGTGACTATGGCTCAAACAAAGGTTATAGGTATCTAATGTTTACAACTCTAAACTTTTCTAGAAACACGGCACAGATTTAAAATGGTTTTGTTTACTACAGGGGCATTGAATATACCATTTATATAGCAAAAATTTAAAGAATTCTTTGATTGGGGATTTACCAACAAACGGTCAACTTTGAACTCTCACTCCAAGCATTGCCATTTCGGGCATTGTCAGTCAACGTTTATTCATTTCAAACTCACATTTCGTGTATATGACGCATAATGATAATGACTCAAACGATCGGCTGATTAACAAGGTTGCCAAAATCACAAAAAAAAACAATAAATTTCACAAAACTTTGAGCAAATTTTATCACAGAATTTGTGTCACTATTTCATAAAATATTCATTTTACATTATTCATTTTAGGTATTCAAATAATATGGAAATATCCATTTTATATTTTAAAATTATGTACTAACTTGATTTAACATTCTTAGCAACAGCCTTCCCATTCTGTGGTTTTCCTGGCACTCTGTCCTTGTTAACCAGAGCCGAAACAATCCGAAAACAGTCTAAGCAACAGTCTTCCAATCTGTGCTATGCCTGCCGCTCTGTCTTTGTTTACCACAGCCGGAACAATCCAAAAAAGCATTCTTAGCAACAGCCAACAGCAAAACAGTAGCAGCACCCTTAAAAATCTGCGCTCTCTGAGCCAAACCGCCTTTTCACCGGTGGTCGAAACAGAAACCTTTTTTGTAGCAGCAGTCTTAAAAATCCTTGCTTCCTCAGCTAAACAGTCTTTTCTCCGGTGGCCGAATCATGAACTAACAATCGTTGAAGCAGCCTTGAAAATATGCGCTACTTGTGCTTATTTTACAAACCACGTAATTGCATTGTTGTGATTTTACGATTCTTACAAATTTGTACAAACACGTGAAAAGGATCTATCTCCAGAAGTAAACAAAAACCATTTTCAGTACCTCATGATAGGCCAACATTTGCACTACTTAACGGTAAACCCCTTTTGAGAAAATAATATTCCGTTACATTAAAAACTCAATTTGAGAAAAGGATCTATAAACATTCTAAAACTAGAACTGCCATCACATTGGGTTTACTTACACCCTTTACTCCGGAACAATTTTTCGCTACTACTCCGCAAACAAACTCAAAATAATCAACATCCGTCAAAATTTCCCCTTTCAAATTTTTAATGCTTAGCAAGCTTTGATTTGCTATCCAGTACACGTGAACTCTGGATGGTTGCTTCTAATGCCCGGCCCATGAGGATGGTGAAAATAACCCCGCTAAAGAAAACGAAAATTGCTTGAAAAAATGGGTGCCATGAGTTTTGGTTCGTGGGAATAAAAACAAAAGTTGTATGGGAGCCCCCTCTCCCTTAAGTCGGAGCGGTTTGTAACTATTATACAAACCATCTCCGGCCCTCAGATGCCAAGTTTCACGATGATCTGTTCAGTAGTTTCCGAGTCTATAGGGAACAGACAGACAGACACACATTCATTTTTATATGTATAGACTAGCTGATCCCGTACGAACTTCGTTTCGCAAGCAATTATAAAACTTTGATATAATAAGATTATGTTTTTAAAACGTTTCAAACAAGCATCGTTTACCCGTATAATTTCCACAAATGTCGCAAGAACTGTTGCTGGTTCAAGAGAATGACGGTTTTTCGTTTCATGATTATCCGAAATTGAATACCCAAAATTCTCGATAAATAACTTTGCACAAATTTTCCTCATCGATCTTATGCATTAACTTTTAACTCATAATTTCACGATAAGGATCGATTCGTCTTACCTCAAATACCTTCGTGCACTAATTTTTACATCCATATAATCGCCCGCATCTAAAAACCCCAAATTAATATGGACAACCCCTTTGGTAGACCCTGTCCACCAAATTTGGTACTTGAAATCGATGATCCATCCCTGAAAAGTTCCTTGTGCAAATTATCTTAATCAAATTTATAAAAACATTATTATCGCTAAAACTGTGGACAGGTAATATGAAAGACCTCTTTGGCCGACTCCTTTTTCAAAATTTGAAACCTGAAATCAACTGCCCGTCTTTTAAAACACATATGCGAGAATTTTCGTTGCAACCCAATGTACAATAACGTCAGTATCGCAAAAACAGTGAACAGGTAATATGGACGACCCCTTTTTCTGACCCCAGACCCGAATTGGATGATTGGGATCAATTTTTCGTTCCTTAAAACTCCCTTGTGCCAATTTCCATCTCAATCCAGTGTAGAATAACTTCAATATCGCTGGAACAGTGAACAGGTAATATGGACGACTCCTTTTCCGACCCTTGTCTCATTATTGGATGTTTGAAATCTATTGCTCTTCCCTTAAAACTTCCGTGTCCCAATTTTCATCTTAATCCAATGTATAATAACGTCAATATCGCAAAATCAGTTAACAGTTATTATGGACGACCCTTTTGGCCGACCCCTGACCAAGATTTGGATAATTGGTATCAATTTTTTGTCCTTAATAACTCATATGTGCAAATTTTTATCTCGATCCGATGTATAATAACGTCAATATCATAAACATATTGAAAAGTAATATGGACGACCCCTTTATCCGGCCTCTTTTACTAAATTCGTTACCTAAAATAGATTGCCCGTCCCTCAAAACTCTCGTGTACAAATTTTCATCTGAATCCATTGCATAATAATGCCAATATCGTGAAAACAGCGTATAATTTATATGGACGACCCCTTTGGCTGACCCCTGAATACGCTTTTAATACCTGGAATTGATTGTTTGTCACTCAAAACTCCTATGTGCGAATTTTTATCTCAATCCGATGTATAATAACGCCAATATCGCAAAAATATTAAACAGTTGATATGGACGACTCCTTTGGCCGTCCCTTGACCCAAAATTGAATAACTGAAATCAATTGGTCATCTCTCAAAACCTAAATGTGCAAATTTTCATCATAATCCGACGAAAAATGACGTCAATATCGTGAAAACCATATTTGTCTTGTATGGACGACCCCCTTCAGAAGGGGTCATCGAAAATCTGAAAACATTTTTCATCATTCCTGGTCCTAATGAGCATCCATGCCAATTTTCAGCTCTCTAGCTCTTAAGACAGCTGAATTTATAGAGGACAAACAAACAAACAAACAAACCCACAGAAATTGCTTTATATATATATATATATATATATATATATATATATATATATATATATATATATATATATATATATATATATATATATATATATATATATATATATATATATATATATATATATATATATATATATATATATAGAATAGATGAAGCCAGTAGGCTTGACACTTTAGATTTCGACAGGAACTACAGTGAGCGAAATAAGAATAGCACCACTATGTGTTTTGCTTGTTAAAATATGAATAATTGAAAATCACCAAAACTTTGTTCTATAAATTGTTTTGAATTGTTTAACGGATAAATCAAGCATAAGTTTACTTTTTTTGGACGTTGCAATTGGCGTTGAGGACCAAAACTATGGAAAAAGGGTGCGAAATAAGAATAGCACCACTTGTGTTTTTTCAACAAAAACAAGATTATTTCTAAAAATTTACTGTGTAAAAGTGAATAATAGTGCTTCTACGAATTATTTGAATAGTTTACTGTATTTTAAGAAGTTTTCTAGAATTCAAAGATTTTCAAAGTTTTTAAAAGGGTGTTTTAAGAGATGCTCTTCTAAAACTAAGGAATTTGATATTTGAGCTGTAATTCTTTACAAAACTAGTTACTTTCTTCATTAAAATGACGTAAAATGATGAATCAAACATTTTCGGTTTATTTTAAATCAGAAAAAAAACAGGTTGGAATTCATAAACTTAGATTTTTTTTTTCAATAAACATCACTTTTTCCAGTTTCAAGTCATAGATGGCAGCACTATCTTGCCGTTAAAACCAAATTAAGTCTCAATATTGTTTTTTCAGGTTTAAATAGGCCCATATTCATCATTTCGAGGTAGTTTTTCAACACAGTTTTGTTGGAGTTCACGCTGCAGAAATCTTTTCCGGATTTGCTAAAAAAACACCAGCACAAGAGTATAACACCGCCAAAATTCCTGCTCATCTCAACTTCCGATTCAATTTCAAATCATACCAATAATACTGCTAGTTATCTGGTTCATCAAGCTCCATCGGAAAGTTCAAAATTATTCTGATTTTCGGTCCAAGAAATTCACTTTTATGGGTCTTTGATGTAATTCTTATTTTTTGATATTGTGATCTTAGAATTTCCAAGGCGGTCACACGGTACGAAGTACTTATTTCTTGACCAAAATCATCCAACACACCTGAATTAATCCCAGATATTCGAAAATGGGCATCAATTCGGTTTAATTGGAAGATAGTGCTGCCATCTATGACTTAAAACTAGAGAAATAGTGCTTGGCTATTAAAAAAACATAAGTATTTTTGAATTTGAAGCCTGTTTTTTTTTATTCAAATTCAGCATCAAATCTATGTTTCGTCAATTTGCATCATACTTATGAATGATAATGAAGAAATAAAACAGTTTGATAAAGTATTATAGCTCAAGTATCAAATTCCTAAACGCTAGAGGAGCATCTCTTAAAACACCCTTTTAAAACCATTGAAAATCTTTGATATTCTAGAAAACTCCTTAAAAAACAGTTATCTATTCAGATAATTCGTAGAAGCATTATTATTCACTTTTACACAGTAATTTTTTAGAAATAATCTTGTTTTTGTAGAAAAAACACAAGTGGTTCTATTCTTATTTCGCACCCTTTTTCCATAGTTTTGGTCCTCAACGCCAATTGCAACGTCCAAAAAAAGTAAACTTATGCTTGATTTATCCGTTAAACAATTCAAAACAATTTATAGAACAAAGTTTTGGTGATTTTCAATTATTCATATTTTAACAAGCAAAACACATAGTGGTGCTATTCTTATTTCGCTCACTGTAGATTTTGAATGAAAGGAATATTTTTCTACTAATTTGGGCAAGCTATAAATGTGCATATTTTTCTATTTTTTGTCTCCCGTTCTAGCACCTGTAGAACATGAAATTTTTTTTTGAAATAAGTTGTTTTACAGGACTAAATAATTGATTTATCAGTAACCGTCCAAATAACCTCTTAAATTCAATAAATACTATCGTTCAACTACGAACGGTTTTCAAACATGGAAAAACTAACATGTTATTCAAAAAGGGCAAAAAATTAGTTATCGATGGGTAGTAATGGCTTAAAATTAAATATTTTCATAATTTGTTTTTCGTTATTTGTCAACCTTTAATCAAATTTCAACTGTTTTTAAAGCTGTCGAAAATTAGCGCTGAAAGTTCACATGAAATCTAATTTGCAATAGCAGCTAACAGTTGATACACGACGATAGTTGCAATGGACAGATGGACGATGGACAGTTTGCAAATACAGAAATGTGGATCAAAATCTCGAAAGAAAACCAGAAATATTTTAAACATTAAAGTCTAAAAAATAGGGTTTCGTTCTAGGGCTCAAAAGAAGCTGATGTTCGGTAACTCTTAGCCTTGAGGAACCAAGTATTCGGTCGAAGACTTTAAGTAGATACAGCTTTATTTAATGACAAGTTTTTTGGGTGTGTTATCATGTTTAAAGATGCTAACGCTACTTCTAAGATCAGGTGAACATATATGATCGGCTACGCAAAATAAAGAGTGAAGCATTGAAAATTTGCCATAGCTCTTATTTATCACATTGAGGGAAAGTTAGTTATCAATCGAATCAATCAAAATAAAATTCAAGCGAAATCATGTTTTATTTGTGTAGTTTATCAAAAATATGTCTAATTTTTTGAAACAGCTCTTAAAAATAAAAGCATACCTAAACTAAACATGCGTGAGGTTTCTTGTTAGCGGAATATTGAATTTTAACAGGCTTGTCCAAAACTGAACCTTTCAATGTTGAAAACTAAGGGTCGAAAGCTAGATCTTTGGAAATAGGTTTGGAAATGGCCATAAAAATAAAATTTATACACTTATGGTCAAAGAAAATAGCTAAAAATAGAGCAAAATGTTCACTTCATGAGATGTTTCAAGTTACAGTTGAATATAAATTTTTAAAGACTGTTGCACATGATAATCGTGTAAATCTAGATACAAACTGTCAAAATCTAGAAACTCAAATTAGACGAAAAATTCCAGTTTTGGGGAGAATTCTGTCAAAATAGTGGATTTTAGTGAGGTTAAACTTTGTTCTGTTCCTGCCTTCTGTTGCATGTTATCATTTTATCTCAAGAATTTATATAACGTCAACGAACAATAAGAGGGATTTTAATCCGGTAATAATAATAATTAAAATGCATACTCCGTTCATCGAATTCAAAATAAATAGATCATTATTGGTATCATCAGTCCACGAGAATCGAGAGAAAAAAAGGATCGCTGAGCCAACGGATTCAGTATCTTCCGGACCGGGAAATTTGCCTTCAAGATTGCCAACAGCCAATAAGTCACGTATCCCCTACGTGATTCATTTTTTTCCCCCAGTAGCAAACTGGCGGCCACCGAACATTTCCAACGGAAACGTCGTCACTCGGAATGTCCGGAATCAAAAAGGAAAAACATACCCTCGTCTGCCGGAGTTGGTTTCAAGGCAGCAGGATGTCGAATGAAAAGCAAGAAGTGCCCTTCGGCGAGAAGTCCTTCCTTGTAAAACCTGATGTTTTTTTCGGGGCCAAACGGAAGTTGATTAAATTTTTAACACTTATGCTCGGCAGCTGGCAACTATCGATGATGGTGAAAAGTTTTCATTCAATAGCTGGAACTGCCTCGATAGTGAACTGGAAAGCTCGTTTTAACAGTTTTATCAGAAAACCCTTTGATGAACCAAGCATCGCCCTTTTAAATGTGAATGCAAAACTTTATTCTAACAGGAGTTTTTAATTAAATTCGTCTTCAATGTTATTTATTTAAAAAATTCACGCATTGTTAAAGAAACCACTTTTTTATACTTATTCTTTCGGTTTTTCAAAACCACCTTTACTACAAGACTGCTCTATCTGACAGCAATCTTGATGTGGTAAAGCCCTCGGAATGCTTCTACCTTTCTACTTTCGCGTTTCGCAATCGTTCCGTCGATTGTAACGGCGAAAACCTAGAACAAACTGTCTTTCGATTCTGAAGTCAATAATGTAAAAGCTGCTGTCGCATGGACTGGCGTTTTCGAACCATTTGACGTGGGTGGTACCGGTAGCGTACAATTCGAAAGGAAAGGTGGAATTCCGACCTTAAATGAATGAGTTCTTTCCTTTTTCGCACACCTGGTGTTACCTGCTTCCAAACTTTGCTACAACTTTAGCTTACCCATTCGATTTTGATATTTTATGTTATCAGGTTAGAAAATTTTCTCAAGTGTTGAAGTAGCAGGAAACTTTTTCTCCAGATCAATTTTGAGCAGACACAAGGATGTTGAAGTTAATGAGCTTTAAGTTATACCTAAAACGAAGAAAGTAAAGAAAAATTTTGATGTTTCATCGATATGTTAGGATTAGAGATTCAATATCTAAAGGCAATAAAGCTCATTGACATATATCTTAAAATTTAGCAAGAAAAAACGCAAAAAGATAAAATCTTGTTTAAAATTTCGATTAAATTCGTTTGAACATCTTTGTGTCATTAGCGGCTCGAAATGGGCTCGAAATGAAGGACATCGACTCAAAACAAAACTGCTTTATCAAATGTCCTATACCTAAGCCCAAAACAAAATGATAGCTTTTGCAAAATTCGAAATTTTCAAAATTTTTTTCTTACTTTGAACTGTTTTAATCGATTTTGTAATTAAGAATTGCTAAGATATATGTATTTCAACTGAAAATATACCTTCAAAATTTTCTGTTTTAATTATCTTAAAATCCATGTATCACCGGAAGTAATAACTTTAATTGTGGATTTTCAACTTCTATTTGTTTATAACGATCTTAAGCTTCGAAATTGAATTTTAAATGTATGGAATCTATCTTTAAAAAAATTTTAAGCTTTCAAATAAATAGTTGCTAGGCTCCAATTCGACTCAGTCTATAGCGGGTTCTCAATCACCCATGCTCAACTATATATTCAATCAATTAAATGACTTCGGTGTTGTGCGTTAATTTTTCGCAGTGTGGGGTAATTTTTTCATTAGCCTAACCTTTCATTTTTCTGCCCTCGATCTACAGATCGTAAAGGTGATGAAAAGTACAGATGATTCACAAATGCAGAGTAGTAAAAGAAAAAATTAAGGCTGACGACACATGCAATCAAGGTTGCCAAATGGTTTAAAACAAAATCTGTATCAGCCTCATAAAAAATCTGTATTTCTCTGTATTGCAACTAAAACTTCTGATTTCTTTAAGTGTGCTCATTTTATGCTAAACACGCAAAGTGAAAACGTGTTTCAGGCGTTTAAATCTTCACATTTAATAGAGTAATAAAAAAAATAGATGTATAAAAACTTTGCCTTTGGTTGATATTATTTGAACAAACTGCTATTTTACGTTATCTTTCAAAAACAATCACAATAGAAATTTGGACAGCGGAGCTGCATACACTTAGGGGCAAAACAAAAATTGAACTACAAAATATGTGAAAATTTACCTTCATACAATTCTCTAGGCCCTCCTCTTTTCCCCATTTTCTTTTTTTCTTCATACTTTACCATTTGATAGGGTTCCTGGCTTTTATGCTATACAGGGTTACGACAATAATAATAACTCTTAAGCTATACATACACTGAACCCAAATTCCCTCTTAAAATACACATGATTTTTCACTTAAAAACAAGGATCCAGTGATTTTCTTCCATTCAAGTGCGACGTATACATTTCACTTGGCAGTCACTTAAATTTCAAGTGAATTCATCCACATTCACTTCAGTCGTCACATGAATTTGAAGTGAAAAAAAAAAAATTCACTTCCCCATCACTTGAATTTCAAGTGAATGTCGGGTTGTAATTGTGTTTATTTTCAGAGTTCGAAATGGCAAATTCTAAAGAGTAGCGTTTAAAGCTTTTGCTGGATTTGGATTTTCCCAATTCTTTACTAGGCGATTTTGGCGGTAGTTTGTGTTAAACGTGATGTGAGAAAAAGTTATTTAAAGGTGTTATCATGTTTCAGCTTGTGGGTTGAACTGAACAGATTTTCTGGTTTTCTGGTCAGGGAAGATTTAGAAGTCGCACTATTCGCAGTAACCGATCTGCCTTGGGATTACTATGGAATTTTCCAATCAATAAATTTATGGCGAAAGCGTAATGTAAGTATTTGTAATCGAAGTGGTGTTCTATAAATGTTTTTCTATTTAAAACGCGAGAGATAATTAACTAGAAACATACTTAGAAATTCAGATAAATTTCACTCGAACGTCATAGTGTAATTCACTTGACCGGTCACTTAAGTGAATTCACTTGACCCATCACTTAAAATTCAAATGAAATTACGTATGGCGAGAATTTACTACAGATGTCACTTATTTTTTAAGAGACAATTATTTTGCGTGTACAAGAAAAAAAAGTTTAACTTTCTCATATACAAATACAACCCGTTTGCTTTAAATTTCATCAGAAGGAGTTTTTGTTTGTGAGTGAAAGTTTTGTATAATCGAAACAGCGAACTTGCCTGATCTGAGAACAAAAAAATAGTAAAAAATGATAAATTGTATTAAATTGTGACAATACATTTATGCAGGAATCAACCATTTGCTTTACTATTTCTATTCTTCATTTATTAGTTTCGTTTCACTTCCAACTAATTATAGTCAGCTTGAAAGATTTTTCTTCAATCCCTTACTGCATCGACTATGAATCCGTTGTGGTCATTTATTTGCCAACAACGAAAATAAATATATTGACCTCTAACTAAGCAATTCATGCTAAAAAAATAAACAAAATTGTTTTTAATTAATTAAACAATGTGAGAAATCGGTCAAAGTTTGTATTAATTTATTTATGGTTTGGCAATTAATTAATGAGTTTTTACGCATTAAAATTGTTTGAATTCCTTTACAGTACTGAAAAACTTCGAGGACATATGAGGAGCCTTAAGGGTATGGAATCCCGGTTCTGGACCATGTTGAGGTCCAAACTCAGACTGCCGCGCAACTGACCTGTTGACTACCTAGATACAATAGAGATCAGTTGTGCTAGCGATTGCTCACCATCGCTTACATATTTCTTGGCTCTCAGATACTCTCTTTCAGCATGAGAGCAGAGGCATATTCTAGGATCCCACATTCTCCCATGTTTTATAATTGCTTCGTCATTATTGTCTTTAATTACTTATAATATTTTTATACAGTCATTGCATTGGCTGAACCCAGCTCTTAATCTTTTACCGATGGCCATGGGCTCAAACCCGGCTTACTATCGGTTGCCATGGGCTGAAACCCGGCTACTGATCTGAATTTGTTTTTTTCTCTCGACGGCCATGAGCTTAAACTCGGCTCACTATCGAATCAGTATTTGACTATTTTTTTTATTTTAATATCAAATAACTACACTCACTTTATTCTAAAATTAAAAACACTCTCAAACCCATTCAGATATACAGGGTTTGCCCATTGTGGGCTAGAAATTCAATCTCAAATATAAAAACACAATTCCATCATTAGGCGGTCAAATACCACTTCGCCTTATAGGGCGATCGGATCCCTCGTCGCCTAACGGCTTTATATGAGCAGTGCTCGGCTTCCCTTAAGCACTGGCCCATTTCTCTCTTCTAGCTGAGGGGAAATGCCAAAAACATTGACGAAAAGGAATCTCGGTTCTAGACCCTATTGAGGTCCAAACCCAGGAAGCCTCACAACTGACCTGTTGACTGCCTAGATACAATAGAGGTCAGTTGTGCTAGCGATTGCTCACCATCGCTTACATATTACTTGGCACTCAGATAGTTTTTTTTAGCATGAGAGCAAAGGCATATTCTAGGATACCTCAAAGGGCATAAGAGCATAAGGGCATAAGGGCATAAGGGCGTAATAACCTGTAATATTTCGGGAAAACACGCTTGTATGTTGTTCTGTTTCGTCATTTTTCGAAAGTTGGAATCCTTCTTTTGAACGTTAAAGTAAGTAAATAAAGTCTAAAAAAAATAACCAAATATAGTACATTTAGTACCTGAATATAATCAAGTTTTGAACGTAATGGAAAATTTTAAACCAACATAAGGGTTCGAAGAACATAAGCCGTGAATATCATGAATTTCTCGAAAAAATACAACGGCTCACAGACGGGACTTGAACCCGCAACTCAAGCTTATTTCCAAAAAATCAGGGAAAACGGAGGCTTATCAGGTTTTCAGGTCGGGCCTACCAAAATCAGACAAATCTTGAAAAAATCAGGCACATTGGTAACCCTGCTCGCAAAAGATTCTTCAATAGGAATTGATTTCTCTTGTTTCTCAATCATCAATTCGATTAGGCGATTGGTGTGATGATGGTAGTCATTTATTGGTGAAAGAGAAACAAGAAAGATCAACAGGAGGCAAGAACAAGAACACATGCGAGCAGGGTTTTTTTTCCTTGTAGGGGAGAGCCCACTGCGACCAGTAGTTGATCTATTGTGGTAATTACCCCGCGTTTATATATGCTATCAGGCTGAAACTTTGCTTTTTCCCCAGGAACGGGTCAACCCAGAAGGGGCTGCCCAGCAACACCCAGTCCCTGGTCTAAAGCCACGGGGACTAACGGGTTTGGGCGCTCAAGGCCTCTTTTGTTCCTGGGTCTCAGGGCGTTTGTTAGGCTGGGGGAGTTTTCGGATGGGTAGATTCCTAACACAAGAGTTACCTTTGGTTTAAAGCTGGTGTATTTGGCGGATTCGGTTGACACGGTCGAAGAAAGCACACGGGGATCGGGAAGGCAACGGGGCTGGACCTTCGGGACAGTCGTCTGAGTCGCCACGGGCCGGGCGACGCCTGGATGGAACGGGAGGAGCGGCGCGGTACCACGCACCACACTCACGGCACGGCTGGGCAATCCGGTCTCTCTACCGGGCTTGGATAGGCAACCCACACACGCGCCTATGGGACCTCTCGGCTGGACCGTCGTCGCACCGGACGCAACGTATGGAAACGGATGGACAGGAGAGGTGCGATACCACACACCGCACTCACGGCTAATCGGTTCTGTCTCTCTCTCGGCTGGGATGGGACCAGACTGACCAAGCCACGCGTAGTGTAGGATCACACACACAAAGCTGGTCGTCGTTTACGCTGCTGGCTTAGCGCGCTTGCTGGGCGCGCACCTCGGCTTTTGGGATGACAATCTTGATCGTGACTCGAACGCACTGGCGGCTGGCACACAAGAGCGAGTAAATCCAACAAATAAACGCGCTGGTTGGATTTTCGCACACGGTCACTGTTGCTTGGGATGGCAATTCGCTGGCTATCGATATCGGTCGATCGATAGGAACCTTCGGACTTTGTAAGGGGTTCGCTTTGGGTAGTCGTACTTTCTTCAGGAGCACTCACTAATCACGTCTGCCTTTGACCGCTGCCGGAAACCAAGAGACTTGGTGATGCGTCTTGACTCACCAAGAAACCTCCGAGTCTCGATGCTGCGCTGCTTATTTGCGTTCTTCCAGAACGCGTGGTTGTTGTCGTTGCGTTCCAGCGTAAGCAACGCCTCATGCCATGTGCGTTTTTGGTCTCGCCTTACGACGCAGTTCCCAATTCGAATATGAATTTGCCGTTGGACTTAAGCTATCTAAGCTATTTATAATGTTTTAACCTAACTCCAACCCATCAGTTACTTTATTCAAAAAAAATCAAATCAATGTTACTCGTTCGGTAACAAGGCTCACCTGCACTATGGGTTGAAGTGCGAGCAGGGTTGCCAACAATTCTTTTAAATTCAGGGACATGAGAAATGAAAATCAGGATATATGGTTTACCGGAAATTTCGGTCGAAGTGAGGACTTTTTTTTGTTGTCAATCCACAATTTTGACCTCCACCAATGTCTTTAATGTAGTATCGTACTACCCATTTCCCATCATATTAACAAACATCAGGAAAAATCAGGCTTATTTCCAAAAATAAGGGAAAAACGGATGCCTATCACACTATCAGGATGGGCCTCTAAAAATCAGATAAATCCAGACACACTGGCAACCCTGCATGCGAGATATTCCTACATGAATTGTATCGATGGAAGGTCCAGCAGTCGACTGATGGAGCTTGACTTGTAAAGGGTGTCGAATCCAAAAGTGGTCAGACTAAATTGCGTGTAAATCGAGTATTTGTTTTCAAAAAAATCAAAATATCTTTCATTTTTAAGGTTCAATATGAATAAAAAACGGAAAAATTCTCATTGGAAATTCCGGTTGACCTAGTTCAAATTGGCGAGACTTTTGTTTGACACCTGCCATACATTTTTTTACAGTCACTTTATCCACTTACTTCGCCGCAGAACGCCAGTTTGCTTTGAACTGCTTGTCGTTGCCAACAGTTTTTGGGTCTTTTTATGGTTCTGCTTAGCTGCCCAATATTTTTTGATTGTACGAAGTTCTGGTGTGTTGGAAGGGTTCTTATCATTGGGCACAACCTGAATGTTGTTAGCAGCATATCACTCTATTGCCTTTTTTCTATAATAGCAGCATGCCAAATCTGGCCAAAACAGCACAGACAAGTTATGTTTCTTCAGGAAAGCAGCAAACGCTTTTGAAGACACTTTTTCACTAAAATTTTTGGTTGACGGATCCGGTTGCAACAAAAATGTAGCTTTTCAAACCACTGGTACAGATAGCTAGCCAAACGAGATATTTCTTGGCATACTTTGATAGTTTAACATGCTTGAAAATGTCTGCCACCTTTCCCCTTCCGGTTGCTGTAGAATACTCTTGTCCAGGAAGCTGTCTGAAGTCTGCCATGGCGTGGGTTTCGTCGTCCACTTCCACGCAACCAAAACTTTGTCAACAATGTCGTATACAGCTTCCGAGATCTTGTTTTGGCCGTAAGGATTTTCTTATCGTTGCGATTTGGAGTCACTACCTTCTTATAAGTTGATTGAAGGTTGATTTGGCCACATTCAATAATTTTTCTATTTCTGCGAGCGTGTAGTTTGGATTTTCACAACGCAAGTAGAAAATTTTGATTCTTAGCTCCTCTTGATTGGACGCCATCTTGATAACTAAATATCTAATGTCAAAATCCAAATAGAAACATGTGAAACATTTGAATGATTAGAAACAATACGACGCATTTAAGTTGGCCACTTTTTGAACGCTCGTGTCGGTCGATTCTATCACGTTCATCGTGGTGTAATTGGTCGACGCACCGTGTTGTACTGAAGCGGAGATTGCGAGTTCAACTCCTGTCGGTAAGCCGTTGTTTCTTTTTCAAGAGATTCCTATTTACGGCTTATTTTTTTACTGTGACCCTAATGTTTCTCTAAAAAAAATCCATCACCTCGAAATTTCAAAATCGATTATTTTTATACTTACATCTCTTTGGCTCGGAGGGCCTCATATACGAGCTCGTATGCAGTAGAGGGTTAATATTATAAATCAATTTACCAAGCTAATAAAACTACAAACTTCCACAGTCACTTTCTGCATAAGGTTTCATTGTGCCAAAAACCTATTGAAAATCTCACTTTCCGAGTTCCATTCATTCTGACGTGTAGGTATCGAAAAAGATCTTTGCTTTTTTCCTCATAAAAAGGTGTCCAACAAAAAAACACTTATAACGAATATATTCACAGCTTCTGGACCGGAAACAAACCCCAAAAAGCTTTCCAAAATGATACACCTCATATTTGCACCCATTTACAAAATACAAAATGTGACATCGACAGGGGAAAACATACCACATCAAAAGTATTCAACCAACTTCATCACTTTGACGATACGGGTTGGCAGAAGGTAGAAGCAAAAAAAAAAGAAACTTTCTCGTTTCGGGGCGGCATCGCTCATCTATATCCGCCCATCAAAAGATTTTCCATATAGGTTGTAGGTGTTGTAGAGGTACACTTGTTTATATGAGCAGCTCAGCAGCATATTCGTAGAATTTGTAAGAATAAAAAAAAAATCCGGGGGACCGTATGACGATGATGGCGATGGCGATGATGATGATGATGAAAAGGGGGAACTGTCGTTTTCATGTTGTGCACTCCGTAAAGTATGCAAAGCACGTTCTCTACCCGGCTGATGATATGGGATGAGATTTGGTGTTTTTTACCTTAGCCGGGCTAAATGTTTTCGGGTAAAGTAGCAGCAGCAGCAGCAGTCGTTCCTTACCACAGGACCTAAACCTTTACAGTCGCCGATTGAGATTGAAAAAACGAAGGTGTGTGAAAAGCTTATTTTATATTTTGTGTTAATGGATGCGTACGTGCTCAATTTTGAGGGGGTTCGAAAATGGGACAAACGTATTATGACATTCTCTTTCTGGATATTGATTGTAAATAAATAGCTTGCTTTCTCGATTAGAAATAAAAAACCAACACGGACAAATCCATTATTTGTATCCTTCTTTGAACAACAGTGGTATTTAAAATATTTTGATGAAGAAATTGACACCAAGCTTCAATGAGAGAGCCATATTTTTTTTTTGTTTCGATTATAGTTTTTTTTTTTAAAGATTTATTGCATTCGCGACTTTATTTCAACGTTGCAGTTGGCGGAAAGTTATTGAAAAACTTATCCGGTATAACTGTGTTCAATATTCACTCCTGGACTCGAACTAGCTGAAAGCCATGAAATAAAATAATTTTATATATATGTAAAGCAAATCTGAATTTGAAACCAAGAAAATTTACATACAGTTGCGTTCAAAAAAGAATGAAATCGCATGAAGCTGCGCACCCA
The DNA here is from genome assembly GCF_029784155.1 of Uranotaenia lowii. NCBI lineage: Eukaryota > Metazoa > Arthropoda > Insecta > Diptera > Culicidae > Uranotaenia > Uranotaenia lowii. The sequence continues at coordinate 53,880,992 of NC_073692.1, forward strand.
CTTCCAACTTTGACAAGCTGCCATTTCTCTCTCGGTTTATATTTTTTCATGAAAATTTCACACAATCTAGTTCAACTATCCAACTAACATTGCAAAAATTTTTAAGTCTTTACATTGACGGGAAACAAAGATACAGCTATTCCCGTAAAAAAGGGAAATTTGAAGTTGCTTCACTAAATTTGCTGAATCTTTGACAACTTTCATTGAAAAATCTTGAAATTTGGCTCAAAGATGTAAAAATATTTGATCTAATATCAGGCCAAGTTTCGTCAAAATCGATGAACGTGATCAAAAATGATGCCGGATTGAAAATGAGGTTCATTATCGCCCAGCAGACGATTTCATTCTTTTTTGGACGGATGTTTGTATGGAAAACATCGTAATCTATGTATTCTTGGTTTTTTCTTACACAAAACCAAAAGTTATCACAAAGAATGTTGTAAATTGCTCACAACTTCATTCATACTTTGTTTCGAAAGAGAAAATGTTTCAACAGGGTTCAAAATAAGAAAAACAGAGTTAAAGAAATGGCCTGCTAATTATACCGATAAACAAATTTGATCCACAATTAAAGCGAGTATTCTATTCGCTCTTTTGTTTCAATACCAGCTCTGTTGGAAAAATTTCTATTTCTAAACAAGGCAAGGATGAAGTTCCTATCAATTTACAACATTCTTTGTAATAAATGTTGGTTTTGTGGAAGAAAAAACCAAGAACACATGGATTACGATGTTTTCCATACAAACATCCGTCCAAAAAAGAATTAAATCGTCGACTAGGCGATAATGAACCTTATCTTCAACCCGGCACCATTTTTGATCACGTTCATCGATTTTGACGAAACTTTTCCTGATATTAGATCAAATATTTTTACATCTTTGGGCCACATTTCAAGATTTTTCGATGAAAATTGTCAAAGATACAGCAAATTTAGTGAAGCAACTCCAAATTTCCCTTTTTTACGGGAATAGCTGTATCTTTGTTTCCCGTCATTGAAAAGATTTCAAATTTTGTGGAGTGTTAGTTGGATAGTTGAACTAGATTGTGTGAAGTTTGAGTTCAAAATGATGATGACATAATATTCTAAACTTTGAGCTAGTATGGGAGAGTGGGGAATCATGGGCCACTTTTTTTTCGCTGAAGATAAAATGAAAATAAAAAACGTTATGGTTTTCTACATTTTCAAAGTATCATAAGGTATTTTTTTAAAATTTCTTATAAGTTATTTTTACCAAATTCTGACTGTTTGAAAAAAAAGCAGTATTTTTTGGATTTTGAAAAATGGTGGGGAATCGTGGGCCACCAAATCCAAATTGACCAAATAACATGCAAAGTTTATGAGTTGACCCAAAACTGTGATTTCCTAACTCATTTCGTTATTTTAAAGCAATTTCAGATGATGAAATAAAAAAGAGAGCTGTGTATGATCGCATAGATTCCAAAACCTGGCTTGCAAACATTTTGGCAAAATTTCTTATATAGGATGGACAAAATATTTTTCATAACTCTTCATTTGACATAAGAAAACTTTACAGATAGGAAAAACGTATTGCAAGTTCTGAATGTGTATAAAACAATAAAAATATAGGTGATTCAAGATGTGTGGCCCACGATTCCCCACAAACTATGATTAGCAAATTGGTTGCGTTTGTGTGACTTATTGATGTTTCATCAAAAATTCTTTTTCCACGTGAAAGATCATGACAAAACTAAGATCATAAGAGTATGAGCATATTTTGTTATGCACTTTAGGTTCCCCATCGATGAAATTAGCAGGTGTTTTTTTAATTATATAAGTAAATTTTTCTAACTTTTTTAGCTTAATAAATAAAAGAAGCATATGATGCATATTTCAGTCAACAACATATAGGAATATATGCTCACGCAAAGCGACGACGATGACAGTTGGTTTGAAATTTTTTATCTCAACATACATCTGAGATATTAAAAGTGGACCACGTTTCCCCATGGCCCACGACACCCCACTCTCCCCTATTTAAAGTTTTTCATTTTCATTCGAAATTTAAAAAATCCATCAATTAATGTACAAATTTTAACATTTTTCGATGCCGTAAAAAACTTTACTCAGTATGACGGTTTGGGTTGATGATAGCACATACAAACTTTTTACTGGTTTAATCATCCTATTGTAACACTTTTGGTGTAAAAGTATTTTTCGAACAATCTCCAAATTTTTTTCGAATAAATATTTTTATAATTTAGTTACCTGTTTGGGGTAAGAGCAACAAAATGCAAATCAAAGAGACACCTCGTGAATTTCGTTTCCATATGCTCGAATACGATTGTTTTGCATCACACATTTGTCAACATTGAAATTTCATTCATCCAAACAATTGTTTTTTTGATTTCTGTTATAATTTTTTTTTGTAGTATTTTTATACCCCTGAATGTATGCAGTATCCTCATGTTCAGAAAAATTGTAAAAACTTGTTTCAACAGATCCGGAAATTACTGCAATTGGTTTTTTTTATGCGTAATGGTTTTTATGGCCTCAAAAATTTACCAAGAACTATACTATTAAATACGTTTTCATTAGATTTTTCATCAAAATCAAAGTTTGTGGCAAGTTACCCCTTTTTCTCAATATAAAGAAAATCGCAAACCTTACGGCAAAAACAAGATCTCAGAAGCTGTATGCGACATTGTTTATAAATTTGATGCATGGCTATGGACGACGAAACCCACGCCAAGGCAGACTTCAGATAGCTTCCGGGACAAGAGTTTTATACCTCAACCGGAAGAAAAACGGTGGCAAATATTTTTAAGCATATTAAACTATCAAAGTATGCCAAGAAATATCTGGTTTGGGAAGCTATGTGTACCTGAGGCTTGTAAAGCAACATTTTTGTTGCAGTCGGGACCGTCAACCAGGAAGTTTACGTGAAAGAGTATCCTGCCATTATAAAATAAAGGCTATGGAACATTGAGGTTTTGCCCAAAGATAAGAACCCTCCCAACACACCAGAACTTCTCCCAATCGAAAAATATTGGACGATAGTGAAGCAAAACCGTAAAAAGACCCAAAAAACTGTTAGCAGCGAGAAGCAGTTCACAGCAAACAGGCGTTCTGCGGCGAAGAAAGTGGATAAAGTGACTGTACAAAATCTGATGGAAGGCGTCGAACGAAAGTCTCGCCAATTTGGACTAGCTCAACCGGAACCACTTTACACCATTCATAACAACAGACTAGAGAGAGTTCAGAAGAAGTTCTTGAAATACGCTTTGAGAAACGGGTAAGAAGAAATGCCGGAGTATCGAGTTTTGTGCAGTTTGGACACGCTGGAAACCCGAAGGAAATCGATCGACACACGGTTTCTAAAGGATTTAGCCTTTGAAAGATATTATTCGCCGTATTTATTAATATTATCTCTAATATCTCCGTACGAAGGCCGCAGCAGTTTACGAAGCGTAAGACCATTTCAACTAGCTCATCGGATACAGAATTACGCCAGAAAAGAAGCAATGTACCGAATGATGGCATTTTTCAATGCACACGTCGATATTATTCAACTAAGCATGACCAGAGAACAAATTTAAGGTTGAATTGTGCAGTGCTCTTTTACAAATTAAGAATTAGTTTAGTCATTAAGAGGGCATCCATAAATTACGTAACGCTCCTAGGGGAGGGGAGGGAGTAAGCTCTAGCGTTACGAATTGTGACATAGGGGAGGGGGGGGAGGTATGCTCATCGTTACCTAACTATTTTTCTCCTAAAAAAATTCAGTTTATCGCAGCTTTTTTGATATCATGCAATTTTTGCTAAATGATAACCCAAGCAACCAAAAGTCACATATTTACTTGAATGAAGGCTTTGAAAGTTACAAAGAGTGACAAAGAGAATCAACTGCCCAATTCCCATTAGTGAACTTTATGTGCTCATTAATGAACTTGAAAGTTGCAAAAGTGATTAATATCTACGTTGTATGTGACTTATTTTGCTTAATTCCCATAAGTGAACAATATGTACTCATTAATAAACTTTAAAGTTGCAAAAGTGTTTCATATGTACGTCGTAAGAGACTTAAGTCACATAAAGGGTACAAAAGTGCTCAAAACGGGATTTACTAAGTCACAAAAAGTGCATTGAGGTGCTTTCTACCTGGCTGGCTGACTGACTGTCTGGTTGAGTTGCTGTGCTATCACCACTTCAAGTTTTAGTTTCATTAAGATCAACATCTAGGCGTGGTCCAGTGGTAGTGTGTTCGACTCTCACCACGAAGGTCGGGGTTCGATGCACAAGCCGGGCAATTTTTTTTTAATTAGCAAATTGATACTTGAGTGACCATTGTGATGGTCACATGGTCGAGTTTGGAATCCGACGCATGGAATCGTGGCGGGCACCATGTACAGAACATAGTTAATAATCAAGAGAAGCTGATATGAACCCAAGCCAATGTTGCAATTGAGATAGAGAGAGATTTTTTTTGCTAATTTTTCGCTTTTTGGAAGCTGAATTAAAAAGCTGAATAGCAGGTCATTAGGACTTGTTTTGGAACTTGAAAGTATCAATAAAAACTTAAATTTTGAGCTGCAAAGAACGTACTTCACATCAATGATGGGGCTGAGTAAGCTCTTTTGTACCTGTTTTATGGGACTTTTTGTTGCTTGTTAAGCAAACTAAAATCACCTTAAAATTTGTAAGCATTAACAAGATTGAAACTGGTTTGTAACCATTCCTATTTAAAGATTCTAAGATAGACTAAACGTGTATTGGATATCCGTGAAATAGCCGTTGGAAAACCAAATATTACAGTCCCCCCACAATCATTAGTCACTTAATGTATCATTTCACCACAAAATGATCGTTCATTCGGGTGTTAGTGGACCAAACATCAAGCTTTGCATGAATTTCAGTCATTAAACATTCCTTCTTTGATTTCAAACATGATTTTGTTTCCAATTTTGTTGAAAAATAAAATAATTTACCGAAACAATCAACGTTTTTCAAAACCACAATTATGGGTCAAAATTGAAGCTTGTTACAATTAATAGTCATTTTGCCCACAATTATTAGTCACATAGAAGTCCATGGCAACACCCGAATATCAACATGAGAATCAACAAGTTTCTGGAAAACATTCAGGGGCATTCTTTGCTAGTATACGTTCAAGGGGCAATTGGGTTGAGCTAGCAACCAAGAAATGTTTTGTTTTGCTTGTGAAAAAGTGACCCATGATTGTGTGGAACTTGGTGGATTCTGTAACAATTATGGGTCACTTCTATTTTGCTAAATATTATTGATTTTTCGCATTTCATTCGCTCAGTTTTATTTGGAAAATGTAAACTCTTCTTTTGTGCTTATATGGGACCAATTCATTTGGTTGGAATCTTTGAAATACCCGCATAAGGGGCTTAACGGTTTAAGATGTCAACCTTATAACATTGGAATTTTATGCGATAGTTCCACAGCTCATAGTTCACCTTTGATAAAAAGTATTCAAACAGCAATTTTACTGTTATCAAACGAACAAATAATATTTTTAATGCATTTTGATGATATTGTCGATTAACTAAAAATAATAATATGATATAATTTCTTTTGGTTTAGTAGATATCAGCAGTTCTGATGATCGGTGACTAATAATTGTGTGTGACCCATGATTGTGGGGGGACTGTATTTACATTTACCCCCAAGAACTCAATCCAATCTTAAGACGAAAATTTTACTATTTTTCTCAATTGATTTTGATTATTCCGATCAGCTATTTTGATTATTCTGACGAATATTACTAAGTGGAGTATATTTTGCATAACAAGTTATGCTGCTTGAACAAAATAAAGTAAACAAGGTAGATTACCAGTTAACAAGAACAGAGCAACTCGTAATAAGACAATAAATTTGTTTCATCAGAGAGTTATCATCAATGAGTACTAAGAAGCGATTTGGATGGATAATAATTCCGTTTTAAAGAACGTTATGTTCAGTCCGGCGAGCGGACTGAAAGTAAGAAGGAGAGCGCGAGAAAAGAGAGGAGAGTCGTGGGCCAATCAGCGAGCAGCAATCGACAAGCCGATGGTATAAAAACGCGCGCTGCCGCGCGTATGTCGTCATTTCGTATTCAAACCGTCAGACCGCCAAGATGGGTGAAAATTGTATATAAGTGTAGATAATAGTAAATAAGTAAAGAGAGAAATAAATAGCATGTAAGCCGAGCTAGCTTCTTTCTTCTGGTGCTTCGCTCCGACGCCTTGCTCCCGGGTCCAGCTGCTACAATCGGCTCTTTTCAGAGCCCCCCATCCAGAAAGAGTTTTGGATCTCGGTCAACCAGGCGATCGAGATTTCCCCGAGCCTTGGCCGCCAGGCAGCGTCAAGTGGACCTGTCTCCACTGATGGGACAACCATGCGTGGTTGTCTCTCAAGGTCCAATCCCACGAGGGGAGCGGACCATCAGTGGTAGTTTCCCAAGCGCTCACATCCGACCGGCCGGCCTTGGCCTCCAGGCAGACAGTCTTTGGACCTGCCTCCACTGTTTGGCAACCACCAGGGGTTGTCAAAGCCCAATCCCAGAAGGGGAAAGGGCAAGCAGTGGTAGTTTTACCAAGCGCCGCACCCACAGTCCACCAATGGCTTTCCATGGCCACAACATGAAATGGTCCTTCGAGTCGGATGTAGAAGCCGGTACCTTCCGACGGAATACCTCCGTCATGAGTGTGTGTGGAGTGAATCGGGCAGCAAAGTAGGCGAGCGGAGCAGGAAGAAAGCAAGCATCGAAAAGACGACGAGAACGAGAAGACGAGAATAGAATCTTCGAAACGAACTGGCAGTTCCCAAATTTCACACCGAGGTCGAAATCGATTCAGCGAGGAACCGACACAACCCAGAGAGAAGAAGATCAAGCAAGGAGTGATCTTCTTCAAGAGCACCATAGTTAAAAGAGGAAACCATCGAAGAGTAGTGCTTCCACGAAACCCGTTAGATTCCATGTTCCTGCCATATCGACGAACAATTCCCACAATCACAAGCGATTCCAACAACAAGTCACCACGTAGCGGCGCATTCCCGAGGACCGCCAAGTTCCAGACAACCACCAACCGACACAACTTCTCACTTTCCGGTGGGGAGTATGTTCATTCCGGCAAGCGGACTGAGAATGGACGCGAGAGTGCCGCACCGAGAGAGCAAAACGGTTGCTCTCAATGAAAGCGAGAGTTCTAGGCGGTTCCATCTGGCGCGAGCACGTGTTTGTGTGTTTGCTCGTCACCCTATTTAAAGGCGCATTCTTTATGCGCCTAGGAGTCAGTCTTCATCAAACCGTCAAGAAGGACGGTGGTGTAAAAAGTGTAAATAGTAGAAAGAGAAAATAAATAGAAACTAAGTCAAAAAAGAGTGTCTTGTTCTTCTCCGCTGCTTCGTTCCGTCACCTTGCTCCCGGGTCCAGCTGCCACAATCGGCTCTGTTCAGAGCTCCCTATCCAGAAAGAGTTTTGGATCTCGGTCAACTAGGTGACCGAGATCCCCCCGAGCCTTGGCCGCCAGACAGCGTCATGAGGACCTGCCGTCACTGATGGGACAACCATGCGTGGTTGTCTCTTGAGGTCCAATCCCACGAGGGGAGCGGACCATCAGTGGTAGTTTCCCAAGCGCTCACATCGACCCGGCCTTGGCCTCCAGGCAGACAGTCTTTGGACCTGCCTCCACTGTTTGGCAACCACCAGGGGTTGTCAAAGCCCAATACCAGAAGGGGAGAGGGCAAGCAGTGGTAGTTTTGCAAGCGCCGCACCCACAGTCCACCAATGGCTTTTCATGGCCACAACACGTTAAAAAAATTATTTTATTTTTTTTTACCTTCGAAAATAATGAGAAGATGAAGGGGGGGTTATTTTAAGCGTTACGTAATTTTCATAGGGCGGTATGTCGAAGCATTACGATTTGTGACATACGGGGGGGAGGGGGTCAAAAAAGTGCATTTTTTGCGTTTCGTAATTTATGGATGCCGCCTAAGTGGCATTTATATGATAGAATAAGATAAAGGGCTGAAGCCTAGGATCTATTTTTTTGGAATTTTTAACCAATTGGTTCATTCATCCCCACGTTCCTAAAAGCCTAGGATCTAAATAATAGACAACATTCATATGTTACAGAAATTGATCGTACTATCTTTTGGCATCACGCCGTAGTTCCCGGTGTGGTTTCTATTTCACGGCATGGTTCCTAGCTCCTTCAGATTAATCGTAACTACTCAATAGTTAACAATTCTTTTGTTACTAACAACAGGTTCAGGCCGAACATTCTTGGCTTACAGACGAATAAACAGCTTGTAGTCATTTCGATCTTTTTGACCTTTTGGTTGGGTTCAGTTTTGCTAGTGATTTCTTCCGAGCTAGTTGATGCCACTAGAACTGGAACCGAATTGATTGCGGACTCACCCATTCGGCGCACTTAAAATTCATTTTTTTTCTATGTTTGATTAGGATTTTATTCGATAAAAATTTACCATAAGTTTATTTCCTTTCCAAATGTCTACATGTTGTAACAGGTTGAGCACCACTTTCAGTGTGTGCTGCACGGCTAACTTTTACCACAACACAAATACGCAAAACCGGAATCTTAGAATTAATATATTGGTACAAAAACCATGAGCCAGCTCGGCTCCACAAAAGAAACAAAAATTATGTTGATTTTTCAGAACAAAACATTCAATTTTCCAATAAAAATCTAAAGGTTCAAATTTAATTATGTAAACGTTACTTAAAAATTCTTCAAAACATCATGGACGAGTTTTGAACCGAAACGAAGCTTTTTAGATCCAAGAGTTTAAGAAATTCAAAAATGACCTCAAATTGATTCAGTCTATGGTGAAACGTCCTGTTAAACTGTTCCTTTTAGGTGCTTTTTGTTTTGTCTCACCTTGTAGAAGTGCCAATTCGATGTGGTTTCTTGTTCCACGAACTTTTCCACGAAATCCGGCCAGTTTTTATATGTTTGTTGTTTTTGTTTACGTTTCTCCTCGTGTTTGTGTCTGAAGTTTATCACGCTTAATTCTAAACACTCAGGTTTTGTTCTAACTTATCTAATCACTACACGCTCAAAATTACATAATCACAGAATTTTTAATTATGCCGTTTCAATGTTCTCCCGATTCACAAACACGGATCCACTTCAAAACATATTGAATTTGTGCGAAAAAAACAAAGCAATCTGGAACGCTTTCGCCTTTGGCCATCGGTAGTTTTCAAAATTGCGTTTATAAACATCAAGTTTTTTATTGCTCCTACAGAGAAAAGTTGGATTTATGCAACTCTTCTAAAAGAAGAAGAAACACTACCGCAAGACGTCAAAGCTGTTGCACTGAAACAAACAATTCAGATTATATTTATAAGTTTTTTTGGGCAAAAAAACCATTGTTTAAAAGTCAATTATGAATGATGTAGTGACATTTAAATCCGTTTTCAATGCGTTTTACCAATTCTTAAATGATTAATCACATTTATTTAGAAAAGAAATGTATCGAATCATTGATTTGAAAAACAAAACGGAACCAATCTATTTCTTTATTAATAAAAATTTATAGTATTAAGGCATTCATTTTCTAACTTTAAAGCGGATGGTATAATAAGCGAACGACACGTTAAGTAACGCGACGGAACAAGCATCACTTTGTTCAGAATCATTTATAGTCCATGTCATAATTACAAAAATATATAGTGAAGGGATTGTTTTCGACGTCTCAAGAAAAAATCAATAATTTGCAGTAGATAAGTTGACTTCAGCCTTACATATTTACCATTCCGTAACAAATTTAGTTATAAAAATATCAACTCTTATAGTTGTAGAACAAAATATATTTCAAAAACTACTCTTTAACAATCAACATGAAATGTTTTTTTATTACCTTTTTTCGTGATAAAACAAAAGAAACAACCTCTGATTTAAAAAAAAAATGGATGCCTAAACCAACCCAAAACATTTTTTAGATTTTTTTTCAATATCTCATTTAAAGAAAACCATTGATATTTTAGAAGCATTTATTTAATTAAACAAACAATTTGAAAACATTTGTCTACCTAATTTCTACCGAACAACATACAACGGAAGTAAAAAATATAAAAATAATAAAATGGAATCAAATGTGATCGACATCTGTGCATTCGGGAATTTCATTGACTACTTCTTATGAAAATGAATTTTCCGATATGGAGCAATCGTTGTTGTTGTTGGAGTTGTTGAACGATCCACTTCCGCTCTGTTTCGGAAAATTTTTAAAAGATTTTTTCCCTATTGCATCTGTTAACCGTTCCGTTGAGTTCAAACTTGCTAACCCAATTTCCGATTGTTGTTGTTGTAAATTTTGGCAAGCTCTACTTTTTCCAGTCCCAAAAAATAGTACCCAAACAAACAATGGGCAATTGTATTAGGAGACGCATGCTTCTCCATTTCTGCTCTTAAAAGCGCCATACCTGAAAGCGGTTTTGATTTTGAGTTTGCAAAATCATATTTCACTTCTACCTACACACCAAAAAAAATTTAAATTTAAACGTGACAGAAACGCTTGAACATCTAATTTTTTTCTATAATAAACATGAAAAGATCTAATTTTACATCAAATCCAACTTGAAAATCACACACACTAGCACACATCCATTATATCTATCCATTAAATTCAATAAAAGACCTATTTTTGAGCTGACCTAATAAAAAATGCGTATAAATTTACATCACATTAAACTTATACGAACTGATATAAATTTAGGTCAAAAAAGACGCTTCACTTGTGTGCGTCCAATTTCGCATAAATTTACATTATCGATGATTTAATATTGTGACGAATATGTCTTAAAATAATGTCTTACAAGTTATGGCTTCAAGCGTTTCTGTTTTCTCCTGTGTAATTTTATGTCAAAAGTGATGCTTCAATTTTGTGCATCCAATTTGACATAAATTTACACCAAAAAATTAATAGTGTGTACCTTTTTATTCGCATATGCTACACAGCAAAAAAAGATGTAAGCCACTCAACGTATTATTAGTGATTAACGATGTAATTCTCATATTCGAAAAATATATCATATTTTCGATGCTAATATTACATCTTAATAATGTACTAATTTTGAGCACGTCTGGTAGTGTAATATCACAACCTGCTATGCATTATTACACCAAAGTAGCCACGGTTTGTTTCTGTTGTCATTTATTATTTTTCACGACTCGAAATATTATGGAAGTTTTTCAAAGCTCAGAGATTTTTTTAAAATTTGTAAGTACTATCAATATTCAGCAAAAAAGTAAGCAAATCAATCGATATGTAATTTATTCAGTTTTTGTTTTGTAGGATTTCCATCATCCGGATCTCAAAATGTGTCTGAAGAAAATATGTTTTTCACCCCATTTATCCGGTTACGCTTAGATTGATCAGGATGATCAGGACAATATTGACCTTTACCTCAATATATTGGGCAACCTGAATGTCTCTTCCAAGAATATTGGATGTATTAGAATCGGAAAGCTTAAAATGGTTGAGAAACGATTTAAAGCAGCTGAAAAAATAACTATGGGGAATCGCAAATTGTTCATCTAGTGCTAATCGGATGTGGATCACATCGCCTTCCAGATCTTAACTAAAAAGCTTAATGACTAAAGAGGAAGTTGCTAGTAATGTGTGGTCGATAGTTTTGATGGTTCGCTAATGTAATCAATTTCTCGGATCGATGTAGAATATGTGTATGATACCAATAAAAAACCGGTATTCTCATTTTTTCATTTTATAGAAAGATGACTAATGCGAAGAGTCTCAAAATCAATCTTCTATGATTTCATTTTCATATCAAACTCCTTTCTTATTTTGTATGGTGAGAGCATATAAGTTTTGTGAAGCAAGCATTTCATTTCTGATGAGATGTGATCGGCTTTCAAAGCCAAATCGAACACACTTTTCTTCCTGAAGCATTTCCCCGAGTCGGGACGAAGATGTTGACTTATCGCACCCGCAGAATAAGTTTCAATAACTTGCTTATCCCTGCGTTAAAAAAATCTCTACATTAGCCAATGAAAATAGAGCATACATTTTTCACTGATAACAATTTCGCTTTTCCGTTTTTTATTTTGTTTCCTTGTTAATACTACATGTGAAGAAAGAACCACAATTCTTCAGAAAACTCTGAAACATTTTAATAACAATATCCTCTAAAAACATCAACAAAACACTTCCATCGTTGCTATGCTCTCGTTTGTTTTCTTTGATACATTACATACATTTGGTGTAATTTTTTACATCTTTTACAAGTTATCGAATATACGTGAAAATGATGTAATATTAGAGATATTTAGCGACTCAAGTTATGTGCACGTTTTTGATGTAATATAGCAACACTTTTTTTGCTGTGTACGCTTTATCAAAGGACAACATAAAACACCACCAGAAAAGAAGCCTCAGATATAAGATGATTATTCTCTTCAGTGTTACTCGGTTACACTGACAAAAATGCAGCCCATCAATCGAGCTGTCAAATTACGGTTGTCAAATTTCGGGTCTAACTACCGTTGCGTGAATCCAATTTTTCTCTGAATACGCAATAACCGGTTTTTGGTTGATGCTCGAGAACTACCAAAATGGTAAAAAAAATCCTTGAAAAATTGTTGAAAAATAACCATATTGGCGGTTTTGAAGTTTTGAAGGAGAAACAGGCTTGTTCATTTTCGGTAAAATTCCCTTTTGGCATTACTCATCCGATTTTTGCACATGTGCCCAAATCGAAAAAAAAAAACGATTTTTAAGGGTGATAAAATACAACAACAAAGACAAACATTTTTTTTAAATGTACAAAGAGCTCAAAAGAAAAAAAAAATAAAAAAAACAAATACAAACGAAAGACTTGAAATGACAAAAAAAAAAACAACAAAAATTGAATGATCAATGACAAAAATAGCAAATATGACAAAATAAAACAAAAAAACTAACAAAACAAGGAAAGTGCTAAATGTATCCAAAACATAATAAAAATAAATTTGAAATGACTACAAATAGTCGAAAATTTACTAAATATTACGTTAATAATAATAAAAATAGTTTTATTTGTAGTAATAAAAGAAAAAAAAAATTGAGAAGAAAAACCCGTTCGGTTTTAGCAACATTCGATTTTGCCAACACAAAATGTTCGGGCGTGTTGCCAAAATCGAACGCTGGCTTTATTATCAAAATTTTAAATTTTAGCTGATTATGTGTTTAGCGCATTTTTTCAGTGACTATGGGAACACGGGAAAACCAACTTGCAGAAATTTCGAAAATTTTGATGAAAAGATTTCAAATAATTTTAATATCACCTACACTTACACTGGTGGACATACGTTTTCGACATTACAAAAATGTGTTAATATCACCTGCTATTTAGTTGTGTAATGAGTTAGCTTATGTCGAATAAATACTTATGTCCATCAGTGTACGTCAAACACTATGAACATGAATTTATGCATGTCATCTATGTTTCAAGCTCCAAGCTCGATTTCATGACGAATTTTCATAGTCTGCTCACATAACTGCTGATTCATCACTGTGGAAACATCATTATTCATAGTTCCATTGAAAATGTTGCATTTCGACCAATCAAGCCTCCCTTCCGTTGATTTTAGTCCTCGCTGTGACCTGAAATCGTATTGGCAACGTGTTCTTCCGGGAGAAGTGAAGAAATGCTAAATCTGTGATGATTGGGGAAATTCCAAATTGAATCAAACAGCCCGAAACAAATACGGGGAACCGAGATTTCCAACTAACGGTAAGCAGAATTTGAGCCCCTGTCTGATGACAAGCTAATATGTATAGTGAAGCGGTTCTTCCGGAAAGTGCCGGAGGGGTTGTGGTTAGTAGTTAGGTTTGAGCGTGAGAAACTCACTGTGCTTTGCCACCACCATAAATCTCTAGGTTAAGCTGAACTAAACGTTTTCCACGTACACGTGTTTCATGCCTGCCAGGGGATCACAGGATAAACGTGCTCGCTCGCAATTCTCCTGATGTGATAATCACTGTTGAATTTGTCTTCTATAGCCTCAATAGCCTATGTTTGAACTGAATCTGGGTACTCACCTTGGGGTAGCACTGATTATAGATCAATACCAACTAAGCATCAGGATTCTGGCTGTCTGGGTGCTCTTTTACCTTGAGAAGAAAGTTTGCATAACGTCCAACCAAAGCAGAAAAGTCCATTTCGGTTTTGGTTGAGCAATAATTAAAATAAATTTAATCCACACTTTGATAAATGCCAGCCAGTTTATAAACACTGTTATTTATTTTTAACTGAATTCATCTCAGTGTCAAGTCAAGCTCAGTTGGGAAATACGTTTGACATATGATTCCTGAAACCGTGCCGCCTTTGATCCTCCGGTTTGAGCCTTTTGGACTTATCCATCAAACTTTGGTCCCACGCCACAATCGTCATGGTTAAAGCACCAGAGCATTCACATTAGGGTTGTGGCAAATATGGTCCAGTCGAATTTCGAAAACAGACCTCAAATTTAGTAGATTCGCAAAAAACTGTTCTGTGATTTTTTTTTCTTTTTGTCATTTTTGTCATTTTTGACATTTTTGTCATTTTTGACATTTTTGTTATTTTTGTCATTTTTGTCATTTTTGTCATTTTTGTCATTTTTGTCATTTTTGTCATTTTTGTCATTTTTGTCATTTTTGTCATTTTTGTCATTTTTGTCATTTTTGTCATTTTTGTCATTTTTGTCATTTTTGTCATTTTTGTCATTTTTGTCATTTTTGTCATTTTTGTCATTTTTGTCATTTTTGTCATTTTTGTCATTTTTGTCATTTTTGTCATTTTTGTCATTTTTGTCATTTTTGTCATTTTTGTCATTTTTGTCATTTTTGTCATTTTTGTCATTTTTGTCATTTTTGTCATTTTTGTCATTTTTGTCATTTTTGTCATTTTTGTCATTTTTGTCATTTTTGTCATTTTTGTCATTTTTGTCATTTTTGTCATTTTTGTCATTTTTGTCATTTTTGTCATTTTTGTCATTTTTGTCATTTTTGTCATTTTTGTCATTTTTGTCATTTTTGTCATTTTTGCCATTTTTGTCATTTTTGTCTTTTTTGTCTTTTTTGTCTTTTTTTGTCATTTTTGTCATTTTTGTCATTTTTGTCATTTTTGTCATTTTTGTCATTTTTGTCATTTTTGTCATTTTTGTCATTTTTGTCATTTTTGTCATTTTTGTCATTTTTGTCATTTTTGTCATTTTTGTCATTTTTGTCATTTTTGTCATTTTTGTCATTTTTGTCATTTTTGTCATTTTTGTCATTTTTGTCATTTTTGTCATTTTTGTCATTTTTGTCATTTTTGTCATTTTTGTCATTTTTGTCATTTTTGTCATTTTTGTCATTTTTGTCATTTTTGTCATTTTTGTCATTTTTGTCATTTTTGTCATTTTTGTCATTTTTGTCATTTTTGTCATTTTTGTCATTTTTGTAATTTTTGTCATTTTTGTCATTTTTGTCATTTTTGTCATTTTTGTCATTTTTGTCTCTGATCGTTGAGAGGTTTCTCTTTATGAAGTCCGATGGTGCTAAAATTTGGCACGTGTTAGTTTGACATGCCCATCTAAAAAATGTATATTTTTCCAATTGGATTTTATGCCACCCTAATAAATATGTTAGAGGGGATACGGCACGGTTCCAATTATGTTTTTTCTTCACTGTACGTTTTCCGTCAGGTGACCAATCATCAACAAATCGCCCTCGGACGTTCGGCGGATTATGAGAGATGAGGGACCCAACGTGGAAATCACCAGGCAACATCGGACTTTGTGTCCATTCCCTATCGGCATAATTCCTTTCATCCGGACGAGAGCTCATCATGCGGAAATTGTAGATTTTGTGGTAAGCTAACAGAACGGAAACTGACTGTAGGCAGTAGGTGTGGATGCTGTAAACAATCGACCAGAACCCCTTCAGGATCCCGAGCCCTGCGAGCATACGTGCTAAATATGAAGGAAAGTGTACACATAAATTCAGGTACGGGCGCATGAAATTTCAATTCACCCAACTCGGCTTCCGGCTGTATGGATGGATATGTGACTACATATTGCTAACTCTATACCTCCATGAATGTACCACCAAGAGTAAAAGCTGCAGCATCATTAAACATGAACGCCAGCTGGGCTGCCGAAGGAGAAACATTTTATGTATGTCGGAGAATTCGCAACTCACGGGGTGTCGAAATTTACGACGAATGCTTGCTTCCCAGGTTGATTTGCTGCTGCTGGTGCACTCATGCCGATGGGGGATGTAATAATTTTAACCACTTAGAACCTGGCAAATCGATGATCAAAGGGCCGGGCCGGGTGTATACCGTTTTGATCATGACTGGGAGCGGAATTTGTTTATTTCTGTTCACAGACTTTAGAACAGGTATTTTTAAATATAGAAGAAATCGGATAGATTGAAAATATAGTGAAAAATAACTGGTGCCAGTTTCAATTTTAACATACCGGTTAGTCTAAATAAAAAAATACGACCTTACTTCATTCTTCCTTCCCATTTCATGATATTTCGTGTTGCCAGGTAGTCTTCGGCATTCCTTTTTTATTTTATTTAGGAGTGCAGGACAGCCCTTTATTCAAAGTTTCATATCTCATTCGCCTTTCAGTCTCAAGGAAACTGTAGTAAGGGGTGATACGGTCAAAATTTGGTCAATATCAACTTGACGTATTTCTTTCAATTTTGCATTGATTAAACCTGAACACCCCTCATTTTGAAGGTGTGTGTGTGTGTAGAATGTTGCTCCTATTTTGATTTTCGAATTCACTCTTCAGTTGTCAAAATGCCGTCCAAGGAAGAAGAGCAGCGTATCAAAATTTTGCTCGCGGATCGCGAAAATCCGAGCTACTCGCTCGCAAAGCTAGCAAAATCGCTAAAAGTTGCCAAATCAACCGTTACAAATGTAATTAAAGTGTTTGGGGAACGTTTGTCGACAGCCAGGGAGTCTGGATCAGGGGGAAATCGAAAACCGGAAGCCGCTGAGACGACAAAGAGAGTTGCCGGTAGTTTCAAGCGAAACCCTAACCTCTCTCTCCGAGATGCCGCAAATAAGCTGGGTGTATCGTCTACAACCGTGCATCGAGCCAAAAAACGAGCCGGACTATCGACTTACAAGAATGTAGTGACTCCAAATCGTGATGATAAACAAAATACGACGGCCAAAGCGCGATCCGGGAGTGTATATACGACGATGCTGACGAAGTTTGACTGCGTGGTAATGGACGACGAAACCTACGTCAAAGCCGACTACAAGCAGCTTCCGGGACAGGAGTTTTATACGGCAAAATGAAGGGGAAAAGTAGCAGATATTTTCAAGCACATGAAACTGTCAAAGTTCGCGAAAAAATATCTGGTTTGGCAAGCCATCTGTACCTGTGGCTTAAAAAGCAGCATTTTCATAGCTTCCGGGACTATCAACCAAGAAATTTACGTGAAAGAGTGTTTGAATAAACGTCTGCTGCCTTTCCTGAAGAAACACGATTGTTTCGTACGTTTTACCCTCCCAACACGCCAGAGCTCCGCCCAGTTGAGAAATACTGGGCTATTGTCAAGCGGCACCTAAAGAAGACCAAAAAACTGCTAAGGACGAGCAGGACGAGGCTTTCTGCCGCGAAGAAGGTGGACAAGGTGGCTGTACAAAATCTGTTGGCAGGGGTTAAGCGTAAGACCCGGCAATTCGGATTTGGAAAAGCAATATTTTTCCTGAATTTTATACCAATCAAACTTGAAAAAGAAATTTAATTTAATTTTTTAAATAAACGATTTCAACGACTTACGTTTTCCGTTTTCCCTTGACCAAATTTTGACCGTATCACCCTTTATTGTAGCATGGCTTCCAAATCTGTTTTTAGAACTTTTTCTGAGGATATTCTGTGCAGCTTTCTCAAATAGTACTTAGATCTGATTTTTTTGAGCTGATCTTCCTCAAGTCGAGCTCCGTCTGCCATTTCTGAAATATCAGAATATATAATTATATTAAACGAAAATTGAACCTGGCAATTTTACAAGCCTAGAACAGGGTTTGCCAACCATTTCGGTAAGGACAAAAATTGACAAAATTTACAACAGTTAATATAAGTTACAATTTTTTTTTTCAAAAATCATTTTAAAACACGACACACTGATTCCTCAGAACAACGATTTTGAAAGTGATATGTAAATTGTGTTTCCCTCAACAGGTATTTAAAATCCACGTTTTTTCTTGGTACCAAGCGGTTCACAGCTGATTTCGACTCACCTTGTATGCAATCAATTCCAGGTTTAAGATCCAAGGATTTATTCAAAGTAGCGGAGACTGAGGAGATTTGATCCCATTTTGTTGATTTCATCAGATCTTTAAGGGGGGGGTAGGGTCTAACGGGTATAAAAAAACACCATTTTCACGATTTTTTTCTAGAGCTATCGTTCAAATGAATGTATTCAATTTTTTTGCATTATACAAAGCATTGTTAAAAGAACATTTAGTAATTTTTTCGTAGAAAAATATTGAAAAATGAGCCGGTGACGGATCACTTTCGAGGATGCCTTTTAGAAAACAGGATTTGCGGTGGACACTGTATCTCAGCACAGAATCATCTGAAGTCAAAAAATCAGAGCAAAATATTTTTAATAGATGTTTTTCTGGACCCCAACGTTTTTATTTAACTTAAAAATATTTTTTTGAAATTTTTGTGGCTGTTTGAAGTTAAAACTCCGATTTTTCACTTAAAAATTCGCCATTTTTCACCTGTAAAATCTCCCCAAAGTAAAAAAATCAAAAAAGAAAAACGTTGGGGTCTGGTATTTTATATGTAGATAATATGTTCCAAATTTGAAAAGAATCGGATAAGTAGTTTTCAAATGACGATGTCCACGGACTTTAAAAATGTGCTTTCGAGAAAAACGCGTTTGAAGTTTCTGCTCTTGCTTTCTTGCAGTATTAGATAGGAGGAGATAAAGGCCTATAACTTCTACAGTTTTGCTTCAATTGACTTGAAAATTTGACACAACATTCTTGAAATGTTTTACAATAAGAAAATAAAAAAATAAAAAAATCGATTTTTTGAAAGTGTTAGACCCTACCCCCCCCTTAATGAAAAATTCTGAAACCGGTCGTGTTATGCATTCTTATGACAGCACCTAATTTCAAGTTAAAAAAAAACATTATTTATTTTAAAGTTAAAAAAAACTTGATCTTAGCAAAATTTTTAAAAATATCGAAAGTCTAAATATATAAACTATATAGGGCCACTAGCAGACCCGGTAAACTTCGTCTTACCATGTTAAACTTGGCGTCTATTTCCATTTTTTCTTCGCTGTTTAACTTCAAAAAAGCATCAAATCTTGAGTTGTTAATCGTCTCGCTTTCTTGAACATGTCCTAGTTTTTTCCCATATCCAACTTTGCCGTTTGCTCGAATTGTCCCGCTTAATTATATCGCAATCAAATCTAAAAATTTTAACTCAATTCTACGCGTCTTTTCATAAATTATCAAAAAAATTTCTCCAATCAATCTTACATGAATGTTTTTTATTTACATTTCTTTGATTCGGATGCTTTGAATATTGCCGAATTGGTATCAGGTGTCAGCTTCCCGTTGCAAATTCGATTTTTTCAGCACTCAACGTAACCATCAAACTTGGCAAGCCTTATGCTAAAAGAAATCCACTCTTTGTAACTTGTTCCATAAATAACATATGTTGATTATATCTATGTTTCATTTATTGTGTACCATTTTACATTTAGTTGATTTACTCCGCTTTGCTCAAGATCACTTTAAGGTTGAAACCGAAATCAAAAATTTTTCATTTATTTGAATATATTGCATATGAAACTTTATGGAAGAAGAATTTTGAAGATCGGGACAATTTTTGGAGTATTTGCCAATATTCTGCCTAGCGCAGCACTTTTAGCTTCCGACAGCTTTGGATGGTTTTTTAAAACTGAAGAAATAAAAAACATTAGAGAAGATATTTTACAAACCATTTTCAAACTATCCTCACCCTTGGAAGCAGTGGTTATATCCATATTTTCATCAAAACCACGTGCAAAAAAAGCCGTCGGAGCAACAATTGCAAACTTTATTCCATAAAATATTAGCTCAAAAAATCAAGTTTTTTTGATTTATTGGTGAAATGTTTAAAGGAATTTAATTTGGTTTTGAAAGGAGAATGCAGGAATGCAGGTTTAAAAAAAATTAAATACATAAACTACTGTTACGGCCACGATGATTTCATGTGTTCATTCTATTTTCTAGAAATTTTCATATAAATTTACCTCGAAACCTTTAACATTTAAGTGTTTTTCTTTATTATACATTGTTATTTTTATTACAGGAACATCGGGGCAAGTGCAAATGGATATCATCACAGTTCAATTTTCATATTCTTTCAAAATGAAAAAGAAAGACTTTAAAATGAATTTAATACTTGTTCGTGTTTGTCTTTCTCATCCCCTTTCATTGATATATCAGCAGTTTTTCTCTAGAATAAAATAATTCTTGGTACTTCAATTTTTCTGAATACTGTTTAATCAAAAGACCTTCATTTACAAAGACATTTATTAGTTTTTGAATATCCGCTTCAGATTTAACACTCGGGATACCCTTTCTGACTATTTTAGAGAAAAATTGGTATGTATATGTTTCATGGCTAAAAGCGCGCTGCCACTTGTTTCACCGTGTGAAATGACAGGAGTTAATATTATTTTCAACACTTTCAGGTCATCATAAAAACTTATCAAAAAAAATTCTGCTTCTGCTATCAAATAAATTTTGCTTCTTGAATATCAATCACAAAAAAAATCAACAATAACGCGAATCTAAAGTCTTTTCTATGTAGCCAAAATATGTTAAACAAAAACACACGTTTATGTTAAGTACGTACTTGAATTCTGTGTAAACAAACAGGGAACCTGTAAACAGTTTTTCGGTGAGAGATTTGAAAAAAGTTGAGTTTATTTAGTCAGATTGTTTATTTGGGCCCAACCATTTATAAATTGAGAAATCATGCATACATTTTTTGTAAATGTTGAAGGTTTGCACTTCTTTACATTCGGCCTTCAAATAAACATCAATCCTATATAATCCATTTTAAAGGACAGGCTCTTGTTCAATTCATGTGTCTGTTCATTTTCAACGGATTTTGTAGTTGTTCTGTTAATTTAAAGGCGCTTGATACAACTTCAGTAAAGCACATTTGTACATGTTCGAAAAATGTTTCTAGGCGTATTGGATTATAAACCAAATCTTTCGACTTTTCTTTTTTTAAATGTCCGTAAATAGTCATACCATTATTTCATATGCATCAGTACTAAATTCATATTTTTCAGACAAAAATTCCTTCTTTAAATAACACGAATTAAAGTTTAATTTTTGTTTTTAATCGTTTAAATGGTTTTGATTTGATCAGCAAAATATCAATTTGGGTCACATCTAGGCGTCATTCATTACTATGTGCTGTACAAATGATATAGGAATCAAGAAGAAAAAAACACATCTAGGCTTCATATGGCCACCACATGCATTGAAATTATGCTTGGTTGAAAAATGCGCGCCCAAATATTCCCACTAATCACAATCAGTATGCTAGGCCATGGTTACTACCCTCTCTCGACGTTTGCTCGCGACGCCTCGACCATGGAGACGAAAAACAAACCGCCCGGCCGGCGCCCAAAGGAAAAAAAAGTCTCTGAAAAATGGATGTCATGACTTTAATTTGATTCAAAAAAGTACAAATTTAATTATTGCGGACAATTGGTGCGACTTTTTGTTATTTTTATTTGATATAAACCGATTCGCATGCCCACAGAATATTCTAAAAATAATTTCATTTGAATCGTTTGGGCCATTTCGGAGTAGTAGTACTACAAACACCGTTACAAGAGAATTTTATATAATAGAAGACTAGCAGACCCGGTAAACTTCGTCTTACCATGTTAAACTTGGCGTCCATTTTCAATTTTTCCTAGTTTTTTTTACATTTCCCTTCTTTCCCTTTACTCGAATCGTCCCGCTTAATTCTATCAAAATTAAACCATAGAATTTTAACTCAACGGGTCTTTTAAAATCCAATTTTTGTTACTTGTTCCATAAATAACTGTATGTTGATAATATGTATGTTCCATTTGCTGTATTCCATTTAGTGATTTATTCCGTTTTGTTCGAGTTCACAATAAGGTTTAAACCGAAATAAGAAGTATCTCATTTATTGGAATATATTGCTTATGAATCGTTGGAAAATTTTTGAAGTGTTTTCCGAATATTTTGCCTAACGCAGCGCTTTCAGCTCCCAATTAGCTTTGGATGGTGTATTTTTAAGAGCTGAATAATTGAAACACATAAGACACATTTTCAAACAGCTTTTTATTCATCATCCTCATGCTCCAAAGCAGTTTGAATTAAAATCCATATTTTCACCAAAATCATTTCCAAAAAGTTTCGCCTGATGCTTAAGTTATAGACTTTACACATTTCAACTTAAAATGTTCCCAAACAGCATTTGTCATGGCATTAAATCTGATGATTTTGTATACTGCAAATTCCTTTTTTTTTATTCAAGAAAAAAATGCGAATTAGTTTATTTGGTTTCATCTAGGATTATGTAATATTTTTTAAAGATTAATAACGTTTAATTGAAAAGCAGATTTTTTAAAATTTAATAGATCGAAATGAAATAATCTGTTCAGGCTTTGATGGTTTCGTGAGTTCATTTAAAAAATGAAACATAGGGGCAAACGCAAACGAATATCACCACAGTTTCTCCGGAATAAATTAATGCTTGGTACTTCAATTTCACTGAATGCTGTTCAACCTAAAGACCTTGATTTACAAAGACCTTTATAATAATTTTGAATATCCGCTTCAGACTCAACACTCGGGATATCCTTTCTGGCCATTTTGGAGATAACATTCTTGAATTGTAGATGTTTCATTGCTAAATGGCGCGTTTTCACTTATTCCACCAAAGAAATTACATGAATTTATAATACTTTTAACACTTTCAGGTCATATTAAAAGTTCATCATAAAAATCTGCTGCCCCTGGAATATCAATCACAAAAAAACTTTTCAGCAAAACAGTGAATCAAAAGACTCTTCTATGTAGCCAAAATATGTTAAACAAAAACATACTTTTCATGTTTAGTTCGTACTTGAATTGTGTGTAAACAAACAGTAAACGTGTAAACAGTTTTTTGAAGAATGATTTAAAAAAAAGAGTTGAGTTTATTTAATCAGATAGTTTTTTTTTGGGCCCAACAATTTTTAGATGAAGAATTAATGTATACACTTTTCGTAAAAGTTGAAAGTTTGCACTTGCTCTAGTTTACTTTCTTAATTGAAAATTCTTCCGCAAAATTCATATCCTCACTTTTTGTTATAGAAAAGTAGATTATTTTATTGCAAAACGTTTGCAAGTTCATTCGGCCTTTAAAAACTTCAATCCTATCTAATCTATTTCAAAGAACAGACTCTCGTTCAGTTAATGTGTCCAGCGTTCTAGGCGTATCGGATTATACGAAATTGAATGTAAAGCTTCCCAATTTGTTATTTTCAATCGTCCAAAAAGTGTCATTATTTTATATTTATCATTATCAAATTCATATCTTTTGGCCAACAATTTACTACTTAAATTAACAAGAATTAAAGTTTGTTTTAATATTTGAAATCGTTTATATGGTTTTGATTCGATCGATAAAATATCAATCCGTGTCACATCTAGGCGTCATTTATTGCCATGTGCTGTGAACAAATAAGTGAGGAAAAAACACATCTGCATATCGCCCCAACGTGCATAAGAAATATAGGTTCTTGGTTGAGAAATAGGCGCCTAATTTTTTAAATTTTTCCAGCGATCAATGAACAGCAGGGATTGAAAATGAAGCTCATTTGAGCGAGCTTCATAGCTCTTTATTTCCATAGCTCCGCTTACAAAGCAATCGACGAAGCTCCTATCGTTTTTGTCTCCGGAGCTTCGTATTGCTAAGCTCTTATTTGGAAGAAACCTTAGCTCTTTTTTTCCCTCGTGAGCCCGTTAGCTCATGCCTCCAGAGGAGCTTGAGCTTGTTGGCTCAACCGATTCAAAATCGTTGAGCTTGTTTTCACTGCTGCTGTTCGAGCCAACGCCTGCTTTTTTGTGCACAAGTGAAGTAACTAAAAAAGGGCTTGTCGCATGGATTTTTAAAATAAATGTTGGACGGTTTAAGTAACTAAAGAAAGTTACCAGCACTAGTAACTATGAAATAGTAAAATTTACAATTTTTCGGGAAAAACGCGAAATGAAAGGGCTTGTTGCGAGGATTATTAAAATCAATGTTAGAGAGTTCTAGTAACTAGTAAAAGTTACCAGCACTAGTAACTATGAAATAGTAAAATTTACAATTTTTCGGGAAAAACGCCAAATGAAAGGGCTTGTTGCGAGAATTATTAAAATCAATGTTAGAGAGTTCTAGTTACTAGTTAAAGTTACCAGCACTAGTAACTATGAAATAGTAAAATTTACAATTTTTCGGGAAAAACGCCAAATGAAAGGGCTTTTTGCGAGGATAATTAAAATCAATGCTAGAGAGTTCTAGTAACTAGTAAAAGTTACCAGCACTAGTAACTATGAAATAGTAAAATTTACAATTTTTTGGGAAAAACGCCAAATGAAAGGGCTTTTTGCGATGATAATTAAAATCAATGTTAGAGAGTTCTAATTACTAGTTAAAGTTACCAGCACTAGTAACTATGAAATAGTAAAATTTACAATTTTTCGGGAAAAACGCCAAATGAAAGGGCTTGTTGCGAGGATTATAAAAATCAATGTTAGAGAGTTCTAGTAACTAGTAAAAGTTACCAGCATTAGTAACTATAAAATAGTAAAATTTACAATTTTTCGGGAAAAACGCCAAATGAAAGGGCTTTTTGCGAGGATAATTAAAATCAATGTTAGAGAGTTCTAGTTACTAGTAAAAGCTACCAGCACTAGTAACTATGAAATAGTAAAATTTACAATTTTTCGGAAAAAACGCCAAATGAAAGGGCTTTTTGCGAGGATAATTAAAATCAATGTTAGAGAGTTCTAGTTACTAGTTAAAGTTACCAGCACTAGTAACTATGAAATAGTAAAATTTACAAATTTTTGGGAAAAACGCCAAATGAAAGGGCTTGTTGTGAGGATAATTAAAATCAATATCAGAGAGTTTTAGTAACTAGTTAAAGTTAACAGCATAAGTAACTATGGAATAGTGATACAGACCCCGTTCGTTTTTGGCAACATTCGATTTTGGCAACATTCGATTTTGGCAACATCCGATTTTGGCACATGTGCCAAAATCGAACGGTTTTTAGAAGCGACATTACCTTTTAGTTTTCTCTATAACAGGACCCATATAATTTAGACAAACATAAAAAAAACGTTTTTACATTCAGAAATGGTGATAGAATACAACAAGAAAAACAAAAGTTTTTTAAAAAACATGTAAAGTACTCAAAAATTACAAAAACCTGAAAATTTTTAAAAATTCAAAAACAAATACAAACAAAAGACTAAAAATGACAAAATCATCTTAAAAATGATAAAGAATGACGAAAACAGCAAAAATGTTAAAAAAAACAAAGATTATAAACAAAAAAAAAAGTAGTGTAAAATGCATCAAAAACCTGAGAAAAAAACTTTTAAAAAATCTAAAAACGGTCGGAAATTGACTTAAAATAACGTTAATGATAATCAAAATAGTTATTTTAAAAAAATAAGAGAAAAAGGTTTCAGAAAAAAAAACCGTTCGATTTTGGCAACACAAAATGTTCGGGCATGTTGCCAAAAACGAACGGGGTCTGTACTTAAAAATTTTTAACACATTAACATTGATTTGTATAATCTTCGCAAAATGCCCTTTCATTTCGCGTTTTTCCCGAAAAATTGTAAATTTTACTATTTCATACTTACTAGTGCTGGTAACTTTAACTAGTTACTAGAACTCTCTAACATTGATTTTAATAATCCTCGCAACAAGCCCTTTCATTTGGCGTTTTTCCCGAAAATTTTGAAATTTAACTATTTCATTGTTAGTAGTGCTGGTAACTTTTACTAGTTACTAGAACTCTCTAACATTGATTTTTATAATCCTCGCTACAAGCCCTTTCATTTGGCGTTTTTCCCGAAAAATTGTAAATTTTACTATTTCATAGTTACTAGTGCTGGTAACTTTAATTTGTAACTAGAACTCTCTAACATTGATTTTAATAATCCTCGCAAAAAGCCCTTTCATTTGGCGTTTTTCCCGAAAATTTTGAAATTTTACTATTTCATAGTTACTAGTGCTGGTAACTTTTACTAGTTACTAGAAATCTCTAACATTGATTTTTATAATCCTCGCAACAAGCCCTTTCATTTGGCGTTTTTACCGAAAAATTGTAAATTTTACTATTTCATAGTTACTAGTGCTGGTAACTTTAACTAGTTACTAGAACTCTCTAACATTGATTTTTATAATCCTCGCATCAAGCCCTTTCATTTGGAGTTTTTTCCGAAAATTTTTAATTTTCACTATTTCATAGTTACTAGTGCTGGTAACTTTTACTAGTAACTAAAACTCTCTAATATTGATTTTTATAATCCTCGCAAAAAGCCCTTTCATTTGGCGTTTTTCCCGAAAAATTGTAAATTTTACTATTTCATAGTTACTAGTGCTGGTAACTTTAACTTGTAACTAGAACTCTCTAACATTGATTTTAATAATCCGCGCAAAAAGCCCTTTCATTTGGCGTTTTTCCCGAAAATTTTGAAATTTCACTATTTCATAGTTACTAGTGCTGGTAACTTTAACTAGTTACTAGAACTCTCTAACATTGATTTTAATAATCCTCGCAAAAAGCCCTTTCATTTGGCGTTTTTCCCGAAAAATTGTAAATTTTACTATTTCATAGTTACTAGTGCTGGTAACTTTTACTAGTAACTAGAAATCTCTAATATTGATTTTTATAATCCTCGCAAAAAGCCCTTTCATTTGGCGTTTTTCCCGAAAAATTGTAAATTTTACTATTTCATAGTTACACTAGTACTGGTAACTTTAACTAGTTACTAGAACTCTCTAACATTGATTTTGATAATCCTCGCAACAAGCCCTTTCATTTGGCGTTTTTCCCGAAAATTTTGAAATTTTACTATTTCATAGTTACTAGTGCTGGTAACTTTTACTAGTTACTAGAAATCTCTAACATTGATTTTTATAATCCTCGCAACAAGCCCTTTCATTTGGCGTTTTTACCGAAAAATTGTAAATTTTACTATTTCATAGTTACTAGTGCTGGTAACTTTAACTAGTTACTAGAACTCTCTAACATTGATTTTTATAATCCTCGCATCAAGCCCTTTCATTTGGAGTTTTTTCCGAAAATTTTTAATTTTCACTATTTCATAGTTACTAGTGCTGGTAACTTTTACTAGTAACTAAAACTCTCTAATATTGATTTTTATAATCCTCGCAAAAAGCCCTTTCATTTGGCGTTTTTCCCGAAAAATTGTAAATTTTACTATTTCATAGTTACTAGTGCTGGTAACTTTAACTTGTAACTAGAACTCTCTAACATTGATTTTAATAATCCGCGCAAAAAGCCCTTTCATTTGGCGTTTTTCCCGAAAATTTTGAAATTTCACTATTTCATAGTTACTAGTGCTGGTAACTTTAACTAGTTACTAGAACTCTCTAACATTGATTTTAATAATCCTCGCAAAAAGCCCTTTCATTTGGCGTTTTTCCCGAAAAATTGTAAATTTTACTATTTCATAGTTACTAGTGCTGGTAACTTTTACTAGTAACTAGAAATCTCTAATATTGATTTTTATAATCCTCGCAAAAAGCCCTTTCATTTGGCGTTTTTCCCGAAAAATTGTAAATTTTACTATTTCATAGTTACACTAGTACTGGTAACTTTAACTAGTTACTAGAACTCTCTAACATTGATTTTGATAATCCTCGCAACAAGCCCTTTCATTTGGCGTTTTTCCCGAAAATTTTGAAATTTTACTATTTCATAGTTACTAGTGCTGGTAACTTTTACTACTTACTAGAACTCTCTAACATTGATTTTTATAATCCTCGCAACAAGCCCTTTCATTTGGAGTTTTTTCCGAAAAATTTTAATTTTTACTATTTCATAGTTACTAGTGCTGGTAACTTTTACTAGTAACTAGAACTCTCTAACATTGATTTTAATAATCCTCGCAAAAAGCCCTTTCATTTGGCGTTTTTCCCGAAAAATTGTAAATTTTACTATTTCATAGTTACTAGTGCTTGTAACTTTTACCAGTTACAAGAAATCTTTTACATTCATGTTAATAATCCCAACAACCACTTTCACAGTTTCTGGTGCACAAAAAAACGCCGTTGGCTCACACTGCACCACAATGGCAAAGTCAATACACATCACTAAGCTCAAGTGTTACAATTTTGCTGAGCCAGCAAGCTCAAGAAATTTCGGCTCCTTGAGCTAACAAACTCAAAGCAAAATGCAAAACCTTGTCTCCTAGAGCCCGAAGAGGTATGAGCTTAATTTGAGCATTTATTGTTGGGCTAGAATTGGCTCCAGCTTTCTTCGCTCTCGAGCTTCAAGAGCATTGATGCTCAGCCGCTTGAGCAAGAGCATTTCAATCCCTGATGAACAGTATGCTTTGGTTACTTTTATCTTGCAACGACGTTTGCTAGCGACGCCTCGCCCATGGAGACGAAAAACAAACCCCTCGAAGAAAAGAAAATCTCTAAAAATGGATGCCTGACTTTTCAATTTCAGATTTTGGCAAAACAATTAGGGTAAAATACCTAGATTTCGACAGTTTTGGCTTGATTTGTCAGAAAAACCATGTAAATAAACTATTTGACTAAAGTTTTTCATTTCAAATGTGATTGGTTATATGAATCAGATTTTTTTCTTCATTCTCCACCTTTTATATTGATCAAAAGTTTCAAAACAACGTTTTTATTAGCCTTTTACTAAAACCTCTCGATGATCTAGTTTTCGACATTCAATTTTAGTTTTCGACACAAAAAGTTTTAGTTTTCGACAAGCATATTTCCACCTCCTTTGTCAACTCAGTAATATGAATATTTGCGAATTGGAATTGCTTGTCTACTTCACGGCGTTTTTTACACCATGGAAACAGTATAAACATACAGAAGAAGATGGGTGTCGAAAAATAGATTATTGGGAGAATTTTCAGCGCTAGTTTTCGACAGCTCAAAAAACAGTTGAAGTTTCATTAAATGTTAGCAAAAATATTCAATAAATTACCGAAAAGATTGATCTCAGAACCTTAACCTTTCCATTGATTCCTTTTATGTTGCTTTTAATCAAATAAAAGGGGGGTTTTTCGTGATTCAAAATCATTCTTATTTGGTCGTTGGAATTGAATTTCACAGGTGATTTAGAATGTTACTTTTAAATTATTTATTTACAACTATTCAATAACTTATTCAGAAGAATTTTTATATTCGAGGTATACTAAAGTGGGAGAGCAAAAATAGAAAAATATGAAAATAGATAGCTTGAGTCACCAAACATAAAGAAAAGCCTTCCATTAAAATTTTGTCGAAAACTAGCTCCTGTCGAAATCTAGAGTATCTACCCTATTATATGTTTTATTCGATCAGCAAAATGTCAACCTGAGTCACATCTAGGCGTCATTCATAACCATGTGAGCTAGGAATCAAGAACAAAAAAAATCACATCAAGGCATCATATCGCCACCACTTGCATTGAAAATATGCTTGGTTGAGAAATACGCGCCAAAATATTCTCACTGATCAGTATGCTATGCCATAGTTACTATTTTCTAACGACGTCAGGTCGCGACGCCTCGACCTTGGAGACGAAAAACAAACCGCCCAAAGGAAAAAAAATCTCGAAAAAATGGAAGCCATGACTTTCATTTCATTCAAAAAACTACAAATTTAATAATTACGGACAACTGATGCGACTTTGTGTTGTTTTTATTCGATATAAACCGATTCGCATGGCTACAGAATATTATAAAAATAATTTCATTCGAATCGTTTGGGTCATTTCGGAGGAGTAGTACTACAAACACCGTTACAAGAGAATTTTATATAATAGATAGATATAATTTGGTACTAAGTCCGTTTCGCTTTCAACTTGGAATATGCGATGAATAGTTTGTATAAATGTTAATTTTCAAGCATTTTTTCAGATTGATTTTTGAATGCATCTGTCGTTTGATACAAATTTTGAAAACAGAAATGACTTGACCGTTCCAGATGAACCCCGTGTATAAATTTCGACTCTATCTTGACATTACAATGCAATTATTTCACAAAAAAATAAACTGTTAATATGGATGACCCTTTTTTTTACAAAATTTGATATCTGAAATCGATTGTCCGTCCCTCAAAACTCCAGTGTGCAAATTTTTCAAACCAATTCATTGCATAAGACATAGCTTCAATGTCGCTAAAACAGTGAAAAAGGCCTTTTTTGCTGCCCTCAACCCATAACTTGATATCTGAAATTAAGTGCTCGTCCCTTGAAATTTCCATGTACTAAATTTCGTCTCAGTCTGATGGCTAATCATGACAATATCGCAAAAACAGTAAACAACCTCTTTTGTCGATCCCTAGCAAGAAATCGATTGCCCGTGCCTGAAAACTACCAAGTGCCAATTTTCATCTCAATAGAACGTAAAGTAACGTCAATATCGCTAAAATAGTGAACAGTGGTTATGTACGACTCCTTTGACCGACCCTGATCCCAATTTCGACATCTGAATTCGATTGCTCGTTGCTTGAAACTTCTATGTACGAATTTTCTTCTTAATCTAATGTATAATAACGTATTTATTTCCTTTTATTTTTGGAATTTAACCCATTAAGGTCATTCTTACTCGAAATATATTAACGTCAATATTGCAAAATCTGTGAAAAGTTCGCTCTTTTGCCGACCCCTGACCCAAAATTCAATACCTGAAATAAATTGCTTGTTCCGTCAAAAACCCCATGGGTAAATTTTTATCACACTCCGATGAATAATAACGTCAATATCACTGAAACAGTAATTGTAAAGTAATCTCGAGATGTAAAATCGAATGTAAAATGAATTATTGCTGCTGGAATCGCTATTTTCTAGGATATTGGAAGGTGTTTTACAAATGTTGTGAAGAGGTGGGATGATTGAGAAATGAGTGGAAGACAAATATTGACAAATCTGACAAAATTATAACAAAAATATGAAAAATGTTGTAACAAAAAATTTATGAGAAATTATGATAAAAGTATGACAAATATAACAAAAACATCACATAGTTATGAAGAAATATTGGCTATGAAATGACAAAAGTATGACAGTAAAATGACAAAACATGGCAAAATTATGGCATATAATTGATTGGAAAATTGGACAATTGGAAAAATATGACAGAATTATGACATAAATCTGAAAAATATGACAAAATTATGATTAAAATATAACATAAATTTGAAATCAGTTGAAATCAGATTAAATGATAAAAATATGACAAACGTGGTATCTATCAGATTATTGTCATACGCTTTCCACTTTTGTCATGATTTTGTCATGTTTAGTCATTTTATTGTCAATTTTTTTTAAAATAATTTTGACGTATTTGTCATTTTTATGTCATAGTTTTGTCTTATGTTTTTTTTTGTTATTTTTCTGATAAATTTATGTCATAACTTTGTCATGAGTATGACATGTTTTCTCGTATTTGTCAGATTTTTGTAATTTTGGTCATACCTATGCCATAGTTTTGCCATATTTTTGAGATTTTTGTCAAATCTAATTATATTTGTAAAAATTGTCTGATTTTTGTCTTGTTCAGTCATTTTATAGTAATTTTGTTTTTCATTTTTATGACATATTTTTGTCATATGGGGATTTTTTTTTATTATCTGACAATTTGCGCCGGGGGTCTTCAGATTTTACCCAAAATTGAAAATTTGGTTCATTTTTGAGACTTAAAAACACATGTATTTTTTCAGATTTCTAACATTTTTATTTTTTGAGTTAGCTTCGGTTAGATTTTTTTGTAAATAAAAAATAACCATTTTTCAAAGCTACATAACTCTGTTGTTTCTCAACGGAAATTATAAAATAGCACATCAAAATGCATTAAAATTTTATCAGCTTTCCAAATAGAATAATTGAAAAAAATTAAATAATGACCTTCAACATGAAAAGTTGTAAATAAACTTTAAATGGCGTCTAAAAGTACCGTCTGCACCATCGAATATTTGGCAAAAAATACCATTGTATAGCTCGATTTATGATGCAACTTTCATCTGAAGACACCAAAGTGGGCCATTAACACCTTGAAGAGTTATGAAAGAAATAATGACAATAAATCTCTTTTTTTGCATCGAAAACAAACAATGGTGGAACAACTGCACTCACATATGGAGATAGCAAGCACTTCTAACAACATGGAAACAAAAGAACTTACCAAAGCAGGTAAAAAACACTACTTTTTCGTGCTTTGTAGAGTGTTTGCAGCAAAACTGACTTTAAATTTTAACCATAATTCTGAGTATCGTATTGTTTAAGTGATATAACTAATAATGGGAATGTTGCTTTTACAACCTGGTCATATACTATGTAACTTATTAATTTTTCGATCAAAGATCATTGTGAAGCATAATCAATGCCAAAAGTAGAAGGTTCAATCCCTGTGTTTGGGATCACAAAAGTGTGATTAAAAAAATGAAATATAGACGTGCTTTATATAGTTTTTATATCGGGAGCTAAACACTGGACACCAAAATCCTTTCCCATTGATCAAAAAAGTATGACAAAGTGGCACAAATGTTGTAGAAATAATCAAAGAGTTCAGTATGGCGAGCCCAGGCTGTAAAATGATGAAAATATGATACTTTTACCGTATTCGTTTTCTACATTCGTCCAGTTTTGAGGTTTACCATACTAGAACGAACATAATTCGTCGTCAGTGTTTTGCTACCTCGATCGCTCACACACGAATCTTCAGTGTTCCACCGTCCATTTTAAATCAAATCTGGGGAATTATGGATGCAAAACTTAGCGCATAAACTTCTAAAAATGACAGTAAAATGTGCATAACTTGTTGTGACCTGGTGCAAAACTGGGTATAAACGAATACGTTATTAGATTTTTGGATATGACATGAAGTCAGTTAAGCTGCAACAATCTACCGCCCCTTCTTTCATAACAGTCCCATATACAAAAATAAACAAGCGAGACAATCAGCTTTTTCTGTTTTGGAATATATTTTTAAATTGTGACCACAACTTTCAGCATAAACGAAAATCGTTTCTAGGTTGTCATAATAAATTGTTAGACCTGAAATTTTCGAAATTGGGTTATTGGTAAGGTCGAGAGCACCATTTTTATTCATTATGGGACTGTTAATCGACCATATTTGAAACCTTTTTCGAATCTACTAGCATAACAGTCCCATACAAAATATATTTTTCTCATCAAGCTACTTTCTAAGACTTAAATTTGATCATTTTTGAGCTTCAAAATGCAATTGTCAGAAAAAAAAACATACTTTTGCAAAAAATATCATGAATTCCACATTGTAAGTTGAATCTTTTTACGAGTTTTTATTGCATCCGATAGTTTTTCGCTCAGGAAGTCATTCCTAAGAAAGTCAGACCTGCCTTCGAAAACTAGTGTGCATCATTCGACATCAAGTGAGTTAAAAAAATGTTTAAATGATTCAAAGCAATAAACCAAAGACTATTTCGCCGAAAGAAACATTGAAAAGTAACCAAATCCGTGGTTTTTCACATATGTGACTGTTATTCAGGTATATTTTATATAGGACTGCCCCGAATTGATATTTTCTTTCGAAATTTCTAGAACAAAACCTCTTTTTTAGTCTTTTATGTTGAAGCCTTATGTTGACCTAAAATGACGAAAATTCATATGGGACTGTTATGCGAGTAGGGGCAGTCTGAAAAGGACGAAAAAGTAGTGTTTTTTACCTGCTTTGGTAAGTTCTTTTGTTTTCATGTTGTTAGAAGTGCTTGCTATCTCCATATGTGAGTGCAGTTGTTCCATCATTGTTTGTTTTCGATGCAAAAAAAAGAGATTTATTGTCATTATTTCTTTCATAACTCTTCAAGGTGTTAATGGCCCACTTTGGTGTCTTCAGATGAAAGTTGCATCATAAATCGAGCTATACAATGGTATTTTTTGCCAAATATTCGATGGTGCAGACGGTACTTTTAGACGCCATTTAAAGTTTATTTACAACTTTTCATGTTGAAGGTCATTATTTAATTTTTTTCAACTATTCTATTTGGAAAGCTGATAAAATTTTAATGCATTTTGATGTGCTATTTTATAATTTCCGTTGAGAAACAACAGAGTTATGTAGCTTTGAAAGATGGTTATTTTTTATTTACAAAAAAATCTAACCGAGGCTAACTCAAAAAATAAAAATGTTAGAAATCTGAAAAAATACATGTGTTTTTAATTCGCAAAAATGAACACAATTTTCAATTTTGGGGAAAATCTGAAGACCCCCGGCGCAAACCCGTCAGATAATAAAAAAAAATCCCCATATGTCAAATTTGTCAGATTGTTGTAATTTTATTGTCAAATTTGTCAGATTTGTAACATACCACTGTCCTTATTTTGTCATGTTTTCACCTCATTTATCATATTTTTGTCATAATGTTGTAATTTTTCATCACATTTGTCATATTTATGACATAGTTTTGTCAGATTTTTGTCATTTTATTGACAATTTTTTGTTATAATTTTGTCATTTTATCAGCTTGTTATCATATTTTCACCACATTTTTGATATTTTTGTTGTTATCAATTGCCATGAATTCACTCCACAAGACATTTATATTCATTCCAAAACCGATTCCCGGCAACGTTATTCAAACCGTGTGGAGCACATCTTTCAGATTTCCCCTTTTTTCCCTTTTTTTGACAGATTTAAGCTTTTTTCCTCAGATTTAAGCTTTCATCTCCTATGCTCTCAAGGCAAAAAAGCTTAAATCTGAGGAAAAAAGCTTAAAAATGAGATCCACGAGCACATATTTAAAAGATGTTGGTCACACAATACATAGACAAATCGTTTAACGTTGCCGGGATCTGTCCATAACACTTCGTTCCCCTCTGAATAATGGTATAGTTTTAGCGGTTTCAAGTCGTGTTTTTTCGAATATAAATTCACAATTTGCAAAAATGGCAAAAACAAATGCCTACTGAAATTATCAGCAACTTTCACTGACACTGATAGAAAGCTAACGCTGTATTCACTGATCGAATACAACGAGTGACAGGAACGCCTAAGCGAAAGAAGCTTCGGGTTTACGAATGAGCTTTCTACTGACTGATAGAAATATTCACAAAGCTTTCCGTAAGCATTAGATATACTGAGCTGATCCGAAGCTTTTATATTTGTTGACGCTTCTATTCCTTTTATTTCCGTTTGAGCTTTTAACACTGAAAGAAACTCACAGTCAATATGATCGGTCCTTACAGAAAATTTGCAGTACTTGTCAAGTGAGTCCTATCATACGCAGAATTTTTTTCCATATTGGATTAGCAGTTTGTGTTAATGAAGTTTTTTTTATCAAAATCTTATCAAGACATAAAAATTTACCAACTTAACATAACGACAACACTTGTGCTGTGTCTGATTTTTCTATAAGTATTTAATGATTTTCATAACTCTCGCACTTTAACTACATATAAAGCCATAACTTCAAGATCAAAGAGCCGCATGTGGCTCACGAATCACAAGTTGGTGATATCTGACCAACGTTTTTTAATGAAATTTTACTCTCTGGAGCCACTGTTAGTAATTTCAGGAAATACCTTTCAATTCTTTATTTTTTATTTTGACAACTAAACTGATATAAGACATTCCAAGGTTTGAAAATCTTATGAAATATTTATTCTATTACCTAAAAGTGGCTCCAGAGAGCGCGTGATAAAAATTTGAGAGGGCTTTAAAGAAAATTTTTTTTATCAAAATGAGAAAAATTGTTCCCGAATCGAATTTTAATATAAAATTTCCAAACTTTGCTAGACTGATAAGTAGCAAGCAAATGAAGTTGAGGATTGTTTGTTGTCATCTACAATTCATGAGTCATACCCAAGTAAAACCGATAGTTTTGTTAGACTCTTCAAGCCCGTTATGAAACCAAAACATGGTCTAGTAGCCTGCTATAAAACTTCAAATGTTACTTGGGTATTTTCCAAAATTATCACCCACAATACAAAAGCTCAAGAAACCAAACTCGAATGCTGTTATGACAACAATTTTAGTGCTTTCATAAAATGGGTTAAGTTTAAGTGTCCAATCTTCGCCCGAACATCTTCGCGCCTAAACATAAGCGTATTTCAGAGGCTCTGTTAATGGGGATCGGGAAATAAAGCCAAAAAAAGAAATGCAAATAATACCATCCTTTGCGTGGGAGGATGGCGGCGCGGTTGATAATCACGCGACAGCACAGCAGACGATGACGCATTACTCACCGAGTGGGGCGGCGAAATGGTGGCAATAAAATTTAATTGGTTGTAAATTTGATTGCTAAATTAGCGCCTTCCCTCTTTTGACTGCAGCTGTTTGGCGCTCCTTCATTCGGCAGCAAACTCCCCCCGAAAGGACCCAACTGGAAGTGTCGGAATTATTGGCACGAAACAGCTTTCAAATGGTGTCAATTAGGAGTGGAAATGGTGAGTTTAATTGAATTTTATTGAAATTACTGTTTTGAATTTTGCTTTATTCAAGAGAGAGCTGACCGTGGCAAGGCAAGGCAAGGGCTTTATCGATTTCGCGGGATGCCCCAGACAGTTTCACCGAAAATAAGCTTTGTGGAAGATTATCATTCTTAGTAATTGTGTTTTTTTTTCGGTTGGGAAATTTAGCACGCTAAATTGAAAATCAAAATCTTTCCAATTTTTTTTTTTTTTTTTATTTTTTTTTTTTTTTTTTTTTTTTTGTTTCGATTATAGTCGTTTTACCATCTTTATGGCATTCGCGACTTTATCAACGTTACAGTTGGCGGATCGTTATTGAAAAACTATCCGGTACAACTGTGTTCGATGTTTACTCTTGGGCTCGAACTCGCGGACATCGGCTCAGGAGACAACAGACTTGCCAACTGAGCTATATCACAAGCCCAAAATCTTTCCAATGGTTTTAGGATTTTGCAATAGACTGAGTCGATTTGGGGTCTTTTTTGAATTTCTCAAACCCTGGGGTCTTAAAAGCTTCGTTTTGGTCCAAAACTCAGCCATGATTTTTTGCAGAATTTTTAAGTAACGTTTACATGAGTAAATTTGAACTTTTAGGTTTGTATGGGAAAATTAAATATTTTGTACTGAAAAATCAACATCAGTTTTGTTTCTTCTGTGGAACCAAGCCTGCTAATGGTTTTTGTGCCAATTTATAATTTCCATCAAAGAAATTTTCCGCTGAACAACTTTGTCGAATATTATAACTTCGTATCTTTTTAGACAAAAAAGTTATAAGCTCTTTAACAGGTGTATGTCTTTTTGGATTGATAAACCATGAACTCAATTGACACCACTGCTTGTGCCCCACGAAGTATGGCATGAAAAGTGGTCTTGCAATACTTCGCTAGGCACCCAGCAGTGGTGTCAATTTAATTCATGGTTTATCAATCCAAAAAGACATACACCAGTTAAAGAGCTAATAACTTTTTTGTCTAAAAAGATACGAAGTTATGATATTCGGCAAAGTTGTTCAGCGGGAAATTTCCTGTAAGAATTTAAAAAATTGGCACAAAAACTATTAGCAGGCTCGGTTCCACAGAAGAATAAAAAATGATGTTGATTTTTCAGTACAAAATATCCAATTTTCCCATACAAACCTTAAAGTTCAAATTTACTCATGTAAACGTTACTTAAAAATTCTGCAAAAAATCATGGATAAGTTTTGGACCAAGACGAAGCTTTCTAGACCCCAGGGTTTGAGAAATTCAAAAATGACCCCAAATCGACTCAGTCTATTTTGCAATTTAAAAAATGTGAGTCCTTTTGAAAAATAACGAACAAAGAATGCCAGAAACAAGATGGAATGTATAAAACCAAATATTTCAGCAAAAACATAAAGTATGGACCATTTGATTAGAAAACTGATGTAACTAAGTTTAAATGTACTTTCGTACCTTTTGAAGAACCAAGCATTTTCCTTCACTTACAACAAAACATACACATCTGAAACTTTGAAAAAGAAGTCAAAGTTTGTTGCAGAACTTTCTGAGGTAAGTACTGTTTGAAAGATTGTGAGACGTGTTGCGAAGCCATTTTACTACACGTCTTTTGTGGTTTAAATATTAATTTAAACGTGATCAAAATTATATAAAAAAAAATAAAAAAATATAACATTTTAGTCAATCAAAGAAGAAAAAAAATGAAACAAATTTAAATCAATATTTGAAATTTCAAGAATGTCAAAAATGTTAGAAACGAAAAAAATGACAAAAATGACAAAAATGACAAAAATGACAAAAATGACAAAAATGACAAAAATGACAAAAATGACAAAAATGACAAAAATGACAAAAATGACAAAAATGACAAAAATGACAAAAATGACAAAAATGACAAAAATGACAAAAATGACAAAAATGACAAAAATGACAAAAATGACAAAAATGACAAAAATGACAAAAATGACAAAAATGACAAAAATGACAAAAATGACAAAAATGACAAAAATGACAAAAATGACAAAAATGACAAAAATGACAAAAATGACAAAAATGACAAA
Source organism: Uranotaenia lowii (assembly GCF_029784155.1). Classification (NCBI taxonomy): domain Eukaryota; kingdom Metazoa; phylum Arthropoda; class Insecta; order Diptera; family Culicidae; genus Uranotaenia; species Uranotaenia lowii. The sequence goes on from NC_073692.1 coordinate 53,919,712, forward strand.
AATGACAAAAATGACAAAAATGACAAAAATGACAAAAATGACAAAAATGACAAAAATGACAAAAATGACAAAAATGACAAAAATGACAAAAATTACAAAAATTACAAAAATTACAAAAATGACAAAAATGACAAAAATGACAAAAATGACAAAAATGACAAAAATGACAAAAATGACAAAAATGACAAAAATGACAAAAATGACAAAAATGACAAAAATGACAAAAATGACAAAAATGACAAAAATGACAAAAATGACAAAAATGACAAAAATGACAAAAATGACAAAAATGACAAAAATGACAAAAATGACAAAAATGACAAAAATGACAAAAATGACAAAAATGACAAAAATGACAAAAATGACAAAAATGACAAAAATGACAAAAATGACAAAAATGACAAAAATGACAAAAATGACAAAAATGACAAAAATGACAAAAATGACAAAAATGACAAAAATGACAAAAATGACAAAAATGACAAAAATGACAAAAATGACAAAAATGACAAAAATGACAAAAATGACAAAAATGACAAAAATGACAAAAATGACAAAAATGACAAAAATGACAAAAATGACAAAAATGACAAAAATGACAAAAATGACAAAAATGACAAAAATGACAAAAATGACAAAAATGACAAAAATGACAAAAATGACAAAAATGACAAAAATGACAAAAATGACAAAAATGACAAAAATGACAAAAATGACAAAAATGACAAAAATGACAAAAATGACAAAAATGACAAAAATGACAAAAATGACAAAAATGACAAAAATGACAAAAATGACAAAAATGACAAAAATGACAAAAATGACAAAAATGACAAAAATGACAAAAATGACAAAAATGACAAAAATGACAAAAATGACAAAAATGACAAAAATGACAAAAATGACAAAAATGACAAAAATGACAAAAATGACAAAAATGACAAAAATGACAAAAATGACAAAAATGACAAAAATGACAAAAATGACAAAAATGACAAAAATGACAAAAATGACAAAAATGACAAAAATGACAAAAATGACAAAAATGACAAAAATGACAAAAATGACAAAAATGACAAAAATGACAAAAATGACAAAAATGACAAAAATGACAAAAATGACAAAAATGACAAAAATGACAAAAATGACAAAAATGACAAAAATGACAAAAATGACAAAAATGACAAAAATGACAAAAATGACAAAAATGATAAAAATGACAAAAATGACAAAAATGACAAAAATGACAAAAATGACAAAAATGACAAAAATGACAAAAATGACAAAAATGACAAAAATGACAAAAATGACAAAAATGACAAAAATGACAAAAATGACAAAAATGACAAAAATGACAAAAATGACAAAAATGACAAAAATGACAAAAATGACAAAAATGACAAAAATGACAAAAATGACAAAAATGACAAAAATGACAAAAATGACAAAAATGACAAAAATGACAAAAATGACAAAAATGACAAAAATGACAAAAATGACAAAAATGACAAAAATGACAAAAATGACAAAAATGACAAAAATGACAAAAATGACAAAAATGACAAAAATGACAAAAATGACAAAAATGACAAAAATGACAAAAATGACAAAAATGACAAAAATGACAAAAATGACAAAAATGACAAAAATGACAAAAATGACAAAAATGACAAAAATGACAAAAATGACAAAAAATGACAAAAATGACAAAAATGACAAAAATGACAAAAATGATAAAAACGACAAAAATGACAAAAATGACAAAAATGACAAAAATGACAAAAATGACAAAAATGACAAAAATGACAAAAATGACAAAAATGACAAAAATGACAAAAATGACAAAAATGACAAAAATGACAAAAATGACAAAAATGACAAAAATGACAAAAATGACAAAAATGACAAAAATGACAAAAATGACAAAAATGACAAAAATGACAAAAATGACAAAAATGACAAAAATGACAAAAATGACAAAAATGACAAAAATGACAAAAATGACAAAAATGACAAAAATGACAAAAATGACAAAAATGACAAAAATGACAAAAATGACAAAAATGACAAAAATGACAAAAACGACAAAAATGACAAAAATTACAAAAATTACAAAAATTACAAAAATTACAAAAATGACAAACATGACAAACATGACAAAATTCTTCTTCTAAATTGAAGCTGATTTTGATTCCTTCATAATAACATAACATTTATAATGACAAACTAGATTTTTCTAATTTTAATTCTTTTAGTTTTATGGTTTAGGATACCAGGTTTTGAATAATGATTCTATTGACTATTGTGAGTATTGAACACATGTCACATGGCTTCCAATTTGTTGATGAGTAAAACTTATTGTCGATGCATGATTTATGACGTAAAAATGGTTGGTTTCAAAGTCAGAAATTGAAATTTTTTCGACACGTTTGTTTGCACTTATTTGTGAACAAGAGCAAGAAATTTCCAGATACTATTGTAAATTTATCTGAAAATTTTACTGAAAATTAAATTTCATGATTTTTTAATTTAATTCATTTTAAAGGTGAATAAGTGTATATAATATTATGCAAATGTACCAAAAGTGCTTGATTATAATACATCAGATTTTGAATCATTGCATTTTCGTAAACAAATCTTTGAAAACTCAAAATAATTAAAGCTTTAGGTAATTGTTTCAAATCTTAAATTTTGTGTATTAAAAATTAAGGGGTTGCTTCGCTCAGAGTTTTAAATATTGATTTAAAAATCAGTTAAAATGAATTTATATTGGAATTCAGATTTTGCATATTGATAATAGATCTGAATGCTGCGTTTAAAATCTAAAATTTCAGTCTAACGGGTAAAAAAAACACCATTCACCATTTCATTGTTTTTAGTGCTGCCGTTCAAACAAATGTGTTCAAATTTTTTGCATTATACAAAGCATTGTTAAAGAACATTTAGTAATTTTTTCGTAGAAAAATGAGCCGGTGACGGAGCACTTCCGAGGATGCTTTTTAGAAAACAGAATTTGAGGTGGACAACTGTATCTCAGCACAGAATCATCTGAACTCAAAAAATCAGAGCAAAATATTTTTAATAGATGTTTTTCTGGACCCAACGTTTTTATTAAACTTTAAAAAAAAATTTATGAAATTTTTGTGGCTGTTTGAAGTATTTCACGAAAAAATCCGCAATTTTTTATCTGTAAAATCTCCCCAAAGTAAAAAAAAGAAGAAAATCGTTGGGGTTTGGTATTTTATATGTAGAAAATATGTTCCAAATTTGACAAGAATCGGTTAAGTAGTTTTCAAATGACGATGTCCACTGACTTTAAAAATGTGCTTTCGAGAAAAACGCGTTTGAAGTTTCTGCTCTAAAAATGATGCTAAGAGGATGAGATAAGAGGAGATAAAGGCCTATAATTTCTACAGTTTTGCTTCGATTGACTTGAAAATTTGACACAACATTCTTGAAATGTTTTACAATAAGAAAAAAAAAATTAATTTGTGAAAGTGTTAGACCCTACTCCCCCCTTGAATTCAATCTGAAATCGAAAGTAAAACTATAAGTAAATATTATTGTTTGACAATTTGGTTTTCATTTATTTTACAAATAAATAGGTAAATAGGTAAATAGACGATAAACCTATTTTTGGAATGTTTGCCACCTGACTGATTTTGAGACAAATGTGTCCAAATGTTGAACTCGAGATAAGGTTTCAAAAATTTAAACCTAAGTTCGGAATAATGACTGATGCTCTCAAATGTCGTTGGAGTGAAATCTGAAAACCTCTCCGATCCTCTCACATAACTTTTTTCTATAAATTGTAACTAAGACTTCTTATCTAAATTTGACATCATTAAGCATGATTTTTTTTATTTATATCGCAGTCTTTGTATTACATTATACGAAAATGCTACGAAAATCCATCTAAGGATTGTTTTTAATCACGCATCAGAATCTTGTTGGGAGACAACTTTGTAGAACACCAGTTTTTTGCACTCTGTTCAATAAATTCGCTCAATTTGCTTCGTGCAGTGGTGACAAGCAAAAGGCTCCAGTGCGTATCTAATCTGAAATTACCATCTCAACATGCATCGGCATATTTCAAAGCCAAGTTCATTCCATCAAAAATACAAACAACCGAGCGCCATCACACTTTATCCTCATCATTCCGGGGACCCACTATCTCCGATCAGCTCGCAACAGTAGCGTATCTAGTAAGTTATCCTGGAGGGGGCTTCCTTTACTAATAAGAAAAAAAAAATCACCAATATCATCAATGAAATTTGCAGCGCATTTGCCGGGTGCTTGAAAGGAAGGACAAGCGCCATTTTCTCCATCAAGTCTTTCTCGCCCGCCCTTCTCATTCCGACAACCCTGAATCCTGTTCCAGCCAGCAGATAGACTATATGTATGGTTCGGTTCGGGTAAGTTCATAACGCTGAAAAGCATTAGCATCCGTGTGGCTTCCTGATGCTGGCCTGACTGGCTGGCTGGGATCGCCCTGTTCTTCCGACCGGATATGGCAGCCAGTAAAAAGGGACCTGAACATCACAAAGCCCTGCAATAAGCCTCCATCCACGCTCATCGAAAGTCATCGGCAAACAAATATTAAAACTGATAGCGGCAGCAGCAGCTCGTAACGAATCCGGATGGGTTTTTCTCCACAGTGGGCACACCGGGAGCGAACAGCCGTTATCGCTTCGGGAGGCATTATTTGAAATTTGGCCATTGAAACCGTGTGTTATATTTCATGGAATATGATGATTTCTGATCATCCAATGGTTGTAATTTTATGAAGCGTGATTATAACGAAAATAGTGAACATCCTATTTTAACTCCTTCTGTTCAGCCAGAAGTGGTAAATTCAGCTGCAGCAAATCTATACACAGGTCCAAAAAATATTTTAAATAACACGAATAACGTGTAGTGTACAATAGATAAACAGTTTTTCTGTACCAAAAACTCACAAAATGCACTATTGGTCTAGCTAATCATATTTGGCGGAATATTTTAGTACCTTCATATTATTCTCAAAAGGTCCTAGTCCATCTCATAGAAGAATCGGTATAAGGTAGGCTTGCCAGATGGTTTTCCAAAAAAGCGGGACATTTTGAGAAAAAAAGCGGGACATTTTTAAATCTGTTAGAAAAAGTCATAAAATGTGTGTTTTAGGTTGCTAAGGTTGCTAAGGTTGCCAGAATTTTTCCACTCCCATCCGGGCCTAGCAATTTCGGGTATTTTTTCAAAAAAACCTGGCAAAATCCGGGCATGAATTTTAATTTTTCAAATTCAAAAACCGGGCAAAAACCGGGCAGACTTCCAAAAAGTTTTTGGAACACTTAATTATTTAAAGGTTTATAAAAGTAAATCAGCGAAATTATTTGGAACAACCGTTGAAAATTTCCATACCGTTAATCGATTTTGCTGATACTTACTCAAAAACTTTGATTTTTTTTTTTGGTTTCTTTGTGAAAATTGTGAAAAAATCTGGGCAATATCCGGACTTTTTTCACGATATCCGGGCAACCGGGCCGGACCGGACTTTCTCGAAATTTTCCATCAAATATCCGGGCAAACCCGGAAAAATTCGGGCAATCTGGCAAGCTTATTTTAGACCGCTGCTAAAAATGATTTTTTGCGCCATATATTTTTTCGATGCATTTTGGATCACCAAGCATCAGTGTAAAATTTGAGATGATTTGGTTGATTCCCGAGTTAGGGCGACGCGTTTTAATTTTGTATGGAAATTTGTATGGAAGTAGATTTATTTGCACATTAATTCATCCATAAAATTTAAGTAAGCTTGAAATGAAGTTGGTATTTGACTTTTGGTTTTTGTTTATTTGTTTATTTGAATTAAAATCATCTGACATACATGCCTTAATGATCTACTTATTATTATTAGCACATTACATGATACTTTTCTTAATTGGTCACTTAAATAAGATTCAATACGGCGTTTAAAAGTTGAAGTGAATAACATAACATTATAATAACGTAGAAAGCTAATTTTTGCGGAACGTCCAAGAAGCGTTGCAATTCATAACAATCAGCTAGACTGTTTATGACTAAAAGTATTTTCAGGTCGTCCGCGTACAAGAGAACTCCACACCCAATCAGCACCAAGTTGATGTCGTTATAAAAGAGCGTAAACAATAAGGGACCCAGATTGCTGCCTTGGGGTACCCCAGACTTTGGAATAAAGTCCGAGGATTCAGCAGAACCTATTTTTACAGCCAATCGCCGATCCGTTATGTAGCTTCTGATCCACGCACACAAACGTTCGGAAAATTCCAATCTAACCATTTTTTTCAGTAGAATGTTATGTTTTACAGAATCAAATGTCGCTGAAATATCGGTATAAATCGCGTCAATTTACTAGCCACCATCCATGTTGGATATGCATAAGGATGTAAAATCCATCAGGTTTGAAGTTTCCGAGCGTTTAGGAAAAAATCCATGCTGGTTCTCAGGAATCCAGTTCCGGCCGGCCGAAAACATGACATCGATGACTAAAGGGTGATACGGTCAAAATTTGGTCAATATCAACTTGACGTAATTCTTTCAATTTTGCATTTGAAAAAACTTAACACCCCTCATTCTGAAGGTGTGTGTGTAGAATGTTGCTCCTATTTTGATTTTGGAATTCACTCTTCAGTTGTCTAAATTCCGTCCAAGGAAGAAAAGCAGCGTATCAAAATTTTGCTCGCGCATCGCGAAAATCCGAGCTACTCGCACGCTAAGCTGGCAAAATCGCTATAAGTTGCCAAATCAACCGTTACAAATGTAATTAAAGTGTTTGGTGAACGTTTGTCGACAGCCAGGAAGTCTGGATCGGGGGGAAATCGAAAACCGGAAGCCGCTGAGACGACAAAGAGAGTTGCCGGTAGTTTCAAGCGAAACCCTAACTTTTCTCTCCGAGATGCCGCAAATAAGCTGGGTGTATCGTCTACAACCGTGCATTGAGCAAAAAAACGAGCCGGACTATCGACTTACAAGAAGGTAGTGACTCCAAATCGCGATGATAAACAAAATACGACAGCCAAAGCGCGATTCCGGAGCCTGTACACGACGATGCTGACGAAGTTTGACTGCGTGGTAATGGATGACGAAACATACGTCAAAGCCGACTACAAGCAGCTTCCGGGACAGGAGTTTTATACGGCAAAAGGAAGGGGAAAGGTAGCAGATATTTTCAAGCACATGAAACTGTTCGCGAAGTTCGCGAAGAAATACCTTGTTTGGCAAGCCATTTGTACCTGTGGCTTGAAAAGCAGCATTTTCATAGCTTCCGGGACTGTCAACCAAGAAATTTACGTTAAAGAGTGTTTGAATAAACGTCTGCTGCCTTTCCTGAAGAAGGTTGTTCCGTACTGTTTTGGCCGGATTTGGCATCTTGCCATTACGGTAAAAAGGCCACGGAGTGGTACGCCGCCAACAAAGTGCAGGTGGTTCCCAAGGACAAGAACCTTCCCAACACGCCAGAGCTCCGCCCAATTGAGAAATACTGGGCTATTGTCAAGCGGAACCAAAAGAAGACCAAAAAACTGCTAAGGATGAGCAGCAGTTCAATTCAAACTGGCTTTCTGCGGCGAAGAAGGTGGATAAGGTGGCTGTACAAAATCTGATGGCAGGGGTTAAGCGTAAGGCCCGGCAATTCGGATTTGGAAAAGCGGAAGCCTAACTGAATATTTTTCCTGAATTTTATACTGATTAAACTTGAAAAAGAAATTTAATTTGATTTTTTAAATAAACGATTTCACCGATTTACACGCGTTTTCCCTTGACCAAATTTTGACTGTATCACCCTTTATCCTCTCAAATACCTTCGAGCAGGCAGCTAGCGATGTTTGCGTCTGAAAAAAACACTGGCGAAGTGGGCCGCGAAAAGATGGCATTTTTAGAAGGTGACATAGCAATACGGTTGTTTAATTGAAGTATAGCTTGTAACGAAGGCTAGCTCAGCGGATTGCTATCCTCAGGGTCGGCTTACTACCTAGGAGAACCTCGATAAAGTTGAAGTAAGATAGGCGAAACCAAACACAAAGTAAGAACCCCTCCTAAATGTACCGGCTCTTTCAGGGTTAATTATGCAGAAGGCAGGTTTATTTAATTTTGTTAATTTTTTTTTATTCATGACACAAACAACATTTATGGGAAAGGAATTACGTAGCGGCCGTTGCTGCTCATGCTGCTGGACCACCGACTTGGTTCGATGTGGGAGGAATTTTATTGTGGCGGTTGAGGAAATTGGCTTGGGTTCAACGACAGGTATAGCGAGGAATTGGTCATTTGCTTACCGCTATTCTGCACCCCTCGAACCGTCTGTCGGAACAGTTGGACCGCCAGAAGGAATGCCAGCGGTATGCGCCGCCAACGGGGCCCCAACACCGCCGAGGACCACGGATCGTGCCAAGGATTCGAGCTCTACTGGGAGACACGTTGTGCGGGATCCTGGAAGAATGCCAGCGGATGCCTGCTCGAACCAACTGATTTAATGCCAGCGGATGCCAGCAAGGACCATCGGATAGATTGCTAGCAGGGTTTGCCGCCAACGAAGATAGCTTACCCCGACACCGCCTACGGACCACGGATTGTGCCGAGGATTCGTGCTCTACTGGGAGACACGTTAGTTTTGATGACCACCGGATTGATTTCCAACGCGGTTTGCCGACGAGGAACGTATTGTCCGGCCCGATACCTCCAAAGGACCACAGATCGTGCCAAGGATTCGTGTCTCTACTGGGAGACACGTGGTGCAGGAGATGGGTAGGTTGCCGGTTAATGTCAATGGAAACCACCGGACGTTTTCCCTCCTTTCCGTACACCGCCAGAGGACCACGGATTGTGCCTCGGATTCGCGTCCTGGGACCCGTGTCCATACGTGTTCCACCGGCTGGAACCACCAGATTGAATCGGATAACTTTTTGGATGTGGTTTTAATTTTCCCTTTTTAAATTTGTCGACCGTGCTTAAAGGCCGCTCGCTCCCAACAAACTTGTCGTTTCGCATCTCACCGACTCCGACACCTCATCGCTGCTCTCCCATCGATTTTCTCTCCTGCTCTTTTCTTCCTCCTCTCCCAATCTGGGACTTGAAGAACGCACACACAAACGCCTTTGGTGACGTATGACGTGTCGCTGCTCACAGGGCTGGAAGGTTGGAATTTTGGGAATACGTTGGACATAGCTCAATTCTTGGGCCACGGAAGCCAGCCCGCATCATGTAACCGTTCTGGGTGGGTGTGTCCTAGGGCATCGCGCTCTTGAGACACCCCAGACCGATTATCTTCCGTGATGACAGCGGAACATTGGGCCCTATAAAAATTTCTCCTATCGGACAAAACAGCTTTTTTCACAATTTTATGAGCAACAGAGCCTTAAAAATCGCAAAAATTATACATTATTAATAATTATAAATCTACACTTACTCTACAAAATACACCTGGTAAGGGTTTTAAATTAAACAAAAAGTTTTTGAGTTGTTATACCTTTCTACGGTAACAAGCTGGAAGCCCGGACTCTTTCCGTTTGGAGTCCATAAACTTCAAATTTCAATTCCACGAATCAACAATAGGCTCATGTGTTTTGGTGTCAGCAGTTTGAAACGGATTTACAATCATGTGTTTCGTTTTGGATAAATTGAGAGACACCATGTTTTCGCTGAAGTATTCTTGGAGGAGAATCATGTCTTCGGTTTTGTGCTGGATTATACTGTTAAGATTTTCTTCTACGTACAGTGAGCAGGTATCATCAGCAAATAAACAGGGTTTTCCGTGGAGCTGCAAGCTAGGCAAATCATTCACAAAGAAAAGGAACAGCAGAGGGCCCAAGTTACTCCCTTGTGGCACTCTGACTTTAAGAGGGCAAAGTTAACTCTTAAATCCGTTTCATATCACGTACTGGTTTCTGTTTGACTCAACGCATCCCGCAAAGGCTTCGTGCCGCAAGCCGAAATGTGCCGGGATAAGGACGGGGGCATCCTGACGGACAATCGTGAGGTGATCAAAAGGTGGAAGCAGAACTTCGATGAACACCTGAACGGCGTACATGCAGGAGATCAAGACGGTGGGGGAAGGTACATCGCCGGCGTAGCCAACGACGTAGAGAAGCCACTCTCAACGATGAGTGAAGTTAAGGAAGCCATTCGCCAGCTGAATAGAAACAAGTCGGTTGGGAAGGATGGTATCGCAGCTGAACTCATCAAAATGGGCCCGGACAAGTTGGCCGATTGCCTACACCGGTTGATAGTCCGGATCTGGGACACAGAACAGCTTCTGGAGGAGTGGAAGGAGGAGGTAATATGCCCCACCTACAAGAAGGGCGACAAATTGGACTGTGAGAACTACGGAGCGATCACTGTCCTCAATGCCACCTAAATACGAAGTATTGTCCCGAATCTTACTCCGCCGCCTAACGCCACAAGCAAACAGATTCGTGGGAAGTCATCAGGCCGACTTCATGGAGGGACGGTCAACGACGGACTAGATATTCACATTACGGCAAATCCTCCAAAAATGCCGGGAACACCAAGTCCCTACGCACCATCGACTTCAAAGCCGCATACGACACGATCGACCGTAACGAGCTATGGAAAATCATGGACGAGAACGGCTTTTCCGGTAAGCTGATCAGACTGATCAAGGCGACGATGGATGGCGACGAATCGCGCAGGGGGCTTCGACAAGGTGATGGTCTATCCTGCATGATGTTGAACGTGGCGCTAGAAGGTGTTATTCGACGAGCGGTGGGCGAAATGCGGGGCACGATTTTCAACAGATCCAGTCAACTTATCTGCTTTGCCGATGACATTGATATAGTCGGCAGATCATCTGCGGCGGTGGAGGAGATCTACCGCAAACTGAAACGCGAAGCAGGAAAGATTGGGTTGATGATTAATACGTCCAAGACGAAGTACATGCTGGCCTGCGGATCCGAGACCGACCGAAACCGCTTGCCCAGTAATAACAAGGTCACGATCGACGGCGACGAGCTGGAGATAGTCGAAGACTTTGTCTATTTCGGCTCACTGGTGACCAGGCTTGTAAGTGGTCACCATCGTTTGAATTTTTCCGGAGAAAACCACCACACATCGTTCGTGACAATCGTGGAGAGCGCAATCGTTTGATCGGAGAGCAAAAAAATGTCAAACGAAATTTTGATCTTTTTTGTGGTTAGTCGTTTGACTGTCATCCCTCTTGCGTAGATAATCGAGATAATCATTCCACATTGTTCGACCAACACATCCAAACATCACCCGGCGCTGCAGAGTGACGAATTTTTTTTCAACAGGAGGGAGTGAATAGAAAAGATTGCATTTGCTTATTGAGTCTGTAAGTTCTGCTGCGTGAAAGAGATAGGCGATGTCGTAAACTGTCGGGAATGATGGTCGTTTGACCATCAAATTATCCCTCTCGTGTACCAAGACACGAAATTTCGTTCGACAATCACACAAAGAAGAATGAATGTCGTTTCGTTTGATGGTAGTCGACTGTTCGGCAAGTTTTCGGTCGCATTCGTTTGATGGCAAGAACAATGATACTGATAAAAGCAGGCTGTGCGACTGTCAGAGAAAATGTCGATGGTTTACAAGTCTGCTGGTGACCGCAGACAATGACACCAGCCGTGAGATCCGGAGGCGAATTATCAGCGGAGATCGTGCCTACTAAGGACTCCACTAGCAACTACGCTCGAGAAGACTTAGCCCTCGCACGAAGTGTAACCTGTATATGACGCTCATTAGACCGGTTGTTCTCTACGGGCACGAGACATGGATATTGCTTGAAGAGGACCTGCGTACACTCGGAGTATTCGAGCAACGAGTGTTAAGAACCATCTTTGGCGGCGTACAGGAGAACGGAGTGTGGAGGCGAAGGATGAACCACGAGCTCGCGCGACTCTACGGCGAACCCAGTATCCAGAAGGTGGTAAAGGCTGGCCGGATACGCTGGGCGGGACATGTTGCGAGAATGCCGGACGACTGTCCTGCAAAACAGGTGTTCGCTACGAATCCGGTAGGAACAAGACGGGCGGAGGCGCAACGAGCGAGGTGGTTATACCAAGTGGAGCGTGATCTGGCGAACGTGGGGTGCCCGAGAAATTGGAGAAGAGTTGCCATGGACCGAGTGAACTTTAGGAATTATGTTTGTCAAGTTATGCCGTGAGACGGAATACTATTTATGTAAATAAAATAAAAATAATGGTTTCTGATTGACAGGTAACTTTTCATGAGATCATGCGCATTTCCACGAATCCCATAGAAGTTTATTTTTTTCATAAGGATTGATGAAAAACTGGTTTTTCATGTTCCTTCCGAACAAAATGTCTCAAAATCTCATACAAACTTCAGGCTCGTTGAGTGACCCCTTCCCGTGATCCGATCTGGCCTAAATTTGGAATGAGATCTTGTACTAGGCCTAGAGTCAATCAGCCTGCAGCCAATAACTTTTCCAAAACTCGGGTCATTCGGGGCACTCTATTGTGCACTTGAGACAGAGGAAAATCTTTCGTTTAATCTACCGGCGATTCCGATTTAACTTTTAACTGATTCTGCTTCATAGTAGGTACCTTTTATCAGAAGGAGTGCGTTTCATCTTACGGCTCTCTGAGAACTTGAGTGAAATTAAGCCAAGTTTCAGAAAATCGCATACTACCTGGGATAATCTATGGTTATGCATAAAAGCATTAGACGAAAATGGCTTTATTCCTTGATTGAATAGAACAAATGATATCAGAAAAAAATGGATTTGGAATCAATTTCAAGCACTCAGACCCACAGTGCCACCGATAAAAGACTCGAGAAGTGGCTTTTGGTTGACTTTTCTCACAGCCAAGGCTGAGCTGAGCTCGGGTCAGCATCATCATCATCCTCGTACAGTCCGGTACCGGGCGGAATATGGGAGCCCTCTGTGTAAATCGCAAGACCCCTCCGTGGTGCTCGGAAGTCACACTTGTCCATGTCGGATGTCATTTTCGATTATGGATATTGAAAGTGTTTGCCGTATAGCTACTACAGCACCCGGAAAGTGTAAAGGCGATAGCTGTCGAAGTTATTACTCAGAAGAGCGCTCTGGTTTGCCAGCCAGCCAGCGAAATGATGGGCCCGACAACAACATCCTACAAGGATTATCACGGATCCAGATCAAGTTCAGAGAGGGCTGGCAAAATCTGAATTCATTATTAATTCAACGATGTCATCCGATATTATGCGCGGATTTATGGATACGAATTTCGCACTGGTCTTGAACCGGTTCCGACAAATACAATCAGCGCAACATGAATCATCAGGGGCTGATGGATTGATTTATCAATGCTTCGATTGGCGGGGAGCCATTACGATGACAATCTGAAGTTGCTCTTCGGGTGCGGATTCAGCAGCAAAAAAAGGAAAATCCATCGATAATTCATTAGCCCGTTTTTTGAGCTTCATCTTTTTCGCACCCAATCTCGGAGCCATTTTCTTCAATTTGCCAACCATCATTAACTATTTTAAAGCACATGGTGCAAAACCAAAGGAAAATGAACCGAAAATACCAATTCGACCCGACCGTCGTCGTCGAGGAGTTTTTCTCAACGCAAGCATAAATTCATGCAAGGGATTGCCATTGTAACTGTTTCGAAGTCGTCCTTGTTGTTGTTTTTGTTGTTGTATGGCCACAAAAGCATCTGCAAAAATAAGTTTTGCGGTGTTAGAACAGAAAAAAAAACAGCAACAGAACTGTTTCCTTTCAGTAATGGACTGCGAAAATGGCAGCCTGAGACCGTCGTCGATTGTTTATTTCTTTGCCTCGGGAGCTTTTGCCGTTGATGAACCTTGAACCGCGCCGACTAAACAAGATAGAAGCTGCAGCCGCTGTTTGGAATGATTCTACAATCTGGGACTGGGATGCCAAAATGATGATCTTTCAATAGTTTTAGGATAAGTCAGAAATTTAATCCGATATGATTGGCAAAACGATTTGGAAGCCATCAAGAAATCAAGCAAATGATCCTATCAGTGAAACCAGTCAGAGAAAATTTCTTTTGGAAAAGGTCATCGGATCTGCATTTGATGGATTGAATCGATTTTCTTTTACTTCAACATCGTTCGTTTTTCCCTATTTTTTAATTCATTGAACTCTTCTCTTTTCCAACGGTTTAATCAGGACTCTTAATTGTGTCCAGAATGGGGAAAAACTGGTATCCCGGTTGAAAATTTTCCCTTACCACACACACAAGCTGAGAAACATCCAGTTTTCACCCGCGTTGTAAAGTATCTCAACTCAACCGTCCACCGCCCTCGCTTTTTCTTGTTTGAAAGTGTTTCTACTAGTCTCTTTGCACAGTGTCTGTTTGCAGCCAACCCGAGTTTTCCGAGAGACTTTTTGCCAAGGCGGGATTCGGAATCTGGAGACAAGCGATAAATGACATCCGGCTGGAAGAAATAAATAACGTCCAATGTATTTTACTCTCCACAGCCCGCCCCTCATTCTGAACGATTTTGTGCTGCAGCCCAGGATAGCCAAACAGAGGCAAGCTCATCCCGGGAAAATCTGGAACCGAGTTGTAATCGCTGCTGGATCCAAAGATTTCTGCTGCCGGCGGTGGCGATATGGTTTCTTCGTATTTGCTGTTTTAATTTCGAGCTCAGCAGAATGATTCCCCCGCTATTGCTGGAAATCATCAGCTTGATAGAGAAATAATCTGGATCGAATTGTTTACTTGCTCGGTTGCTGTCCCAGGTGATTACGGTTGTAATACTTTAGTCCACTTTCAGTCATGATTATTGTTGTTTGGGAAAAGTTTAAGCTATCGGAACAATGAAAGCTTGAACATTGTAACCTGAATGAACTGCTACCCAGAACCCCGAGAACTTTAACTTATCTTATCTAAAAAATAAAAACAGTCAAAATGTCAACTGTACAAATAAAATCAAAAATGTTTGAAATTTCATAAACGGCAAAATGACAAAAATGTCAAAAATGTCAAAAATGTCAAAAATGTCAAAACTGTCAAAAATGTCAAAAATGTCAAAAATGTCAAAAATGTAAAAAATGTCAAAAATGTCAAAAATGTCAAAAATGTCAAAAATGTCAAAAATGTCAAAAATGTCAAAAATGTCAAAAATGTCAAAAATGTCAAAAATGTCAAAAATGTCAAAAATGTCAAAAATGTCAAAAATGTCAAAAATGTCAAAAATGTCAAAAATGTCAAAAATGTCAAAAATGTCAAAAATGTCAAAAATGTCAAAAATGTCAAAAATGTCAAAAATGTCAAAAATGTCAAAAATGTCAAAAATGTCAAAAATGTCAAAAATGTCAAAAATGTCAAAAATGTCAAAAATGTCAAAAATGTCAAAAATGTCAAAAATGTCAAAAATGTCAAAAATGTCAAAAATGTCAAAAATGTCAAAAATGTCAAAAATGTCAAAAATGTCAAAAATGTCAAAAATGTCAAAAATGTCAAAAATGTCAAAAATGTCAAAAATGTCAAAAATGTCAAAAATGTCAAAAATGTCAAAAATGTCAAAAATGTCAAAAATGTCAAAAATGTCAAAAATGTCAAAAATGTCAAAAATGTCAAAAATGTCAAAAATGTCAAAAATGTCAAAAACGTCAAAAATGTCAAAAATGTCAAAAATGTCAAAAATGTCAAAAATGTCAAAAATGTCAAAAATGTCAAAAATGTCAAAAATGTCAAAAATGTCAAAAATGTCAAAAATGTCAAAAATGTCAAAAATGTCAAAAATGTCAAAAATGTCAAAAATGTCAAAAATGTCAAAAATGTCAAAAATGTCAAAAATGTCAAAAATGTCAAAAATGTCAAAAATGTCAAAAATGTCAAAAATGTCAAAAATGTCAAAAATGTCAAAAATGTCAAAAATGTCAAAAATGTCAAAAATGTCAAAAATGTCAAAAATGTCAAAAATGTCAAAAATGTCAAAAATGTCAAAGATGTCAAAAATGTCAAAAATGTCAAAAATGTCAAAAATGTCAAAAATGTCAAAAATGTCAAAAATGTCAAAAATGTCAAAAATGTCAAAAATGTCAAAAATGTCAAAAATGTCAAAAATGTCAAAATGTCAAAATGTCAAAAATGTCAAAAATGTCAAAAATGTCAAAAATGTCAAAAATGTCAAAAATGTCAAAAATGTCAAAAATGTCAAAAATGTCAAAAATGTCAAAAATGTCAAAAATGTCAATATTGTCAAAATTGTCAAAAATGTCAAAAATGTCAAAATTGTCAAAAATGTCAAAAATGTCAAAAATGTCAAAAATGTCAAAAATGTCAAAAATGTCAAAAATGTCAAAAATGTCAAAAATGTCAAAAATGTCAAAAATGTCAAAAATGTCAAAAATGTCAAAAATGTCAAAAATGTCAAAAATGTCAAAAAGTCAAAAATGTCAAAAATGTCAAAAATGTCAAAAATGTCAAAAATGTCAAAAATGTCAAAAATGTAAAAAATGTCAAAAATGTCAAAAATGTCAAAAATGTCAAAAACGTCAAAAATGTCAAAAATGTCAAAAATGTCAAAAATGTCAAAAATGTCAAAAATGTCAAAAATGTCAAAAATGTCAAAAATGTCAAAAATGTCAAAAATGTCAAAAATGTCAAAAATGTCAAAAATGTCAAAAATGTCAAAAATGTCAAAAATGTCAAAAATGTCAAAAATGTCAAAAATGTCAAAAATGTCAAAAATGTCAAAAATGTCAAAAATGTCAAAAATGTCAAAAAATGTCAAAAATGTCAAAAATGTCAAAAATGTCAAAAATGTCAAAAATGTCAAAAATGTCAAAAATGTCAAAAATTTCAAAAATGTCAAAAATGTCAAAAATGTCAAAAATTTCAAAAATGTCAAAAATGTCAAAAATGTCAAAAATGTCAAAAATTTCAAAAATGTCAAAAATGTCAAAAATGTCAAAAATGTCAAAATAGTTATCAAAAAGTTATCAATATGACAAAAAATATCAAAAGGACAAAATAACCAAAATGACAAAATTGACAAATTTAATAAAAATGTCAAAATTGACAAAAATGACAGAATCTACCAAAAACCAAAAAATAAAATTGTCAAAAATTTCAAAAATTTTAAAAATGACTATTCTGTAAAAAATGACAAAAATGACGAAAATAACGAAAATGACAATCTGACAAATTACTAATCGGGACTTGCTTTCGACAGTCTTTCATGTACACACATTTGATTTTTAGATCATAAATAAGTTTCTCATGGTATCAGCTGAATTATTGTATGCAACACAATCAATTCAAACACGTGGATAAAGAAATAAAGCTCGAAATTGAAGTTTTGATTTCTCAACGTTTAATTTTATTATATTTTTCCGCACTGAATAAAATTGTAATCCATGATTGCAGAAACACAAAGTTGCAATGGCTTTGCTTTTGAAATCAGAGCCCAACCTCTAATGAAGATTGATTGCTAGGGATTTCTGAGCACTTTCACCACCTACATACCTTCTCATTTTCCAAGTCCCTCTTTTTTTTGCTTCTTAGCATCACACCGACTGTTTGCTTATGCAAAATTGTGAACCTAAACCTACACACCAACTTGAAGTTGTTCTTTCTCAGGAAAGGCGAAAATTTCTTCCGGTCGTCCCATTCATAGGGCCTCCATCTTTCGCCCGATAGTAGAAAGAACTTGTAAAAGCTGTCGTCTTCATGATGATGGATCGCGTGTACATTCGCTAATTATGTGCTAATGGGTGCTTCATCTAGACAAAGTGCTTAATGAAATCGTCCCAGTCACTTTTTCCCATTATTTACCCTCCTGGGAATCATTTGACTTTAAATTAAAGTCCAGCTAGGAATAATCACTTCTAGTCGTTCTGGTTTCCGCTGAAGTTTAAAATAAACTATCTACTAAATATTGATGAAAATTTTTAAAATTTTAAACTTTGTTTTGCTTGTTTTATTTCGTAAAAGGAACGTTGAATTCTTCAGATTAAATTAACAATACACAAAATCCTAAGGGAACTCCCACAGTCCTTGCTCGTAGCCAATTTTTTCCCTCAATTTCGCAGAACTGTCACATCCAGCGCTGATTATGCATTCCAAACCCGTACAAAACCGTGTACTATTCAGCAGCAGGATGGCATCAACGGACCGAATGCAGATAGCGCGATATTTCGGTTGACGGTGGCTTCGGTTTTCAGCAGCTGTGTCCTCTGGAACTAACATGTTCTGTCATTTTGCCACTCACATTTGCACAATCACACCACCCATCTGCCAAAACTATTTATGAACCACCGGATCGTGAAGCTTTGAATGGCAAATAGAGTCCCATAAATTAATCCAATAAATGTGCACGAACCCGACCGTGGAACAGAATAAATGTGAATTTAAAATAAAAAATTCAAAACCAGAATGGATCCCAGAAGGGGATTTAGTTTATTTGGGAACAAAATTGATTGAAATTCAAAACAAATGGAATCCGTAATGCTTTTATTTTGAGAAAAACCATTGTTAACCATTTCGTGGTTTCGACCTCGTGTTTGACCGGATCAGACGAAAAATGATACATGTGAATAAACTTTCTGATACGAATATAAAGTATTTTCAACATGGATTATTTATTGATCAGAAATAAAGTAAAATTATCTGGCTAATTTGAAAAAACTAATAAAAAGAAGACAACTGCTGATTTTTAAACATAAAAACATGCAAACTATAGCTTTGTTACAAAATATTTTATATTGAAATTTTTAAAAAATTTCAAGAAATTGAAAATTTGTAACCCGAATAAGAGAACAACAACAAAACAGAAAAAAACTTCAATCACAGCAGCGTGAAAAACACGCAAAAAATTGTGAAAAATATGAAAAACTATGAAGTTCTTTGTCAATTTATTAATTTCTGTGAACTCTAAAGTTTTGTTAACTGCAGTTGAAATCACGTTTGTCATTGCCATGTTTGTCTTTATTGTCTTTATTGTCTTTTTGTCATTTTTGTCATTTTTGTCATTTTTGTCATTTTTGTCATTTTTGTCATTTTTGTCATTTTTGTCATTTTTGTCATTTTTGTCATTTTTGTCATTTTTGTCATTTTTGTCATTTTTGTCATTTTTGTCATTTTTGTCATTTTTGTCATTTTTGTCATTTTTGTCATTTTTGTTATTTTTGTCATTTTTGTCATTTTTGTCATTTTTGTCTTTTTTGTCATTTTTGTCATTTTTGTCATTTTTGTCATTTTTGTCATTTTTGTCATTTTTGTCATTTTTGTCATTTTTGTCATTTTTGTCATTTTTGTCATTTTTGTCATTTTTGTCATTTTTGTCATTTTTGTCATTTTTGTCATTTTTGTCATTTTTGTCATTTTTGTCATTTTTGTCATTTTTGTCATTTTTGTCATTTTTGTCATTTTTGTCATTTTTGTCATTTTTGTCATTTTTGTCATTTTTGTCATTTTTGTCATTTTTGTCATTTTTGTCATTTTTGTCATTTTTGTCATTTTTGTCATTTTTGTCATTTTTGTCATTTTTGTCATTTTTGTCATTTTTGTCATTTTTGTCATTTTTGTCATTTTTGTCATTTTTGTCATTTTTGTCATTTTTGTCATTTTTGTCATTTTTGTCATTTTTGTCATTTTTGTCATTTTTGTCATTTTTGTCATTTTTGTCATTTTTGTCATTTTTGTCATTTTTGTCATTTTTGTCATTTTTGTCATTTTTGTCATTTTTGTCATTTTTGTCATTTTTGTCATTTTTGTCATTTTTGTCATTTTTGTCATTTTTGTCATTTTTGTCATTTTTGTCATTTTTGTCATTTTTGTCATTTTTGTCATTTTTGTCATTTTTGTCATTTTTGTCATTTTTGTCATTTTTGTCATTTTTGTCATTTTTGTCATTTTTGTCATTTTTGTCATTTTTGTCATTTTTGTCATTTTTGTCATTTTTGTCATTTTTGTCATTTTTGTCATTTTTGTCATTTTTGTCATTTTTGTCATTTTTGTCATTTTTGTCATTTTTGTCAATTAGGCAAAAAAAAAAATCATTTCAATATTTTGCTCATGGCTGGTCAATTTGCAAAAAGTGCACTTCCAAAAGTGCAATCCGATGTTGTTTAGATTGGCTTGTAAATACAGTCTGTGGTCTTCTCAAGTATTTCGACCCAAACAAAATCATTACGCTATTCCAAACATGTTTACATTGTTCCCTGGATAAACCTTAATTTTTGCAGCCATGGTTCTATTTTGAGCCGCCAGCCAGGGTAACGGATCCAATTTCAAATATGTTGGCTGGAAGCAATCTCGTTTTCTAGCACGAAATTAAATGGTTTGCATAGTGGTTTTATTGGGTTTGATTTAAAAAATCGAAAATTCAATATGGAACAGCACTAAATAGGTATCATTCAGAATAATTGCGATGGACGGTGAGTGCGTGTCCCCGTTTCCGCTCCAGGGAACATTTAAATGATAATAAGCCCGCAGAGTGCCGGAACTGCTTCACCCCCTCAAGATTCCTATCGCCCTCAGTGTGGGTGGCCAGTTTTTGATAATGAACGCGCGATAAAGAGAACATTCGTATGAATGATATTATGACTGTTGTTCGTGAAGCGCACGTACTCTCTCGTTTACATCAACCGAGTGTTCTCATAATTGCATACATAATCCTCCGTTTTTTGTCCCGAAATTTAGTCAGTGACCATTTTTTGGGGCACCCTTTTCCGTCGTCGGTTGGTATTTCGTCCTGTGAAACTTGACATTTCCTCCATGGTCACAACTTTCCGGCTGGGTCCGGATGGAATATTTCTCTAGCCCACAAAACCACTCTCAATGATCACGTACGTAAACTGACAAAAGTAATTCCATATGCAGTAGGGTGTCCCAAAATTGCATAACTTCTGGGAATCTGGGGGCTCACCCTCCAAATGGTAGATTAGGATGTGCAGAACAAACTTTTGTATGGGGCCGACTAAAAAAAAATCATGTTTAGAGGTTCCGCAAGCGCGATCTTTAAAAAAAGTCCACTTTCAAAAGATTTGATTTTAATAAATTCTGGGTCCAAAAATTTTCATAAAATTTATATATTTTATATTTTTTAAATTTTGTTTGAGTTAAAAACTACACGTAAAAAATACAAAATGAACCATATTTGTATCAAAATTTAAAACTAGCAAGCTATTTTCATGAAAAAAAAATTTTTTGGTCCAAAAATTTCGAATTCAACTGACCAAAATGTGTACCAAGCGTAGAATATTTTTGATACCAATGCCATCAAAAGATGCGGATTTTTGTGCACTTAAACTTTGCTGAACAAAACATGTGGTTTGTATCATCGTGTGAACAGCTATTCACGATTTAATGCTTAACAAAAATCACAATTTAGGATATTTTTTATTTAATTTATCAATTTTGTCTTAATAAATACCTACTTTAAAATCAAAATACTTGCAAAAAAAGACTTTGATGGTTTAAAGGAGTCATCAGAAGGCCATATGCCGAATTTGAGCAGAATCGAACAACAGGAAGGGGTTGCACTGAATCTCAAGTGTGAAAGGGATTCTGAGACATAGTGTTCTAAAGAAGCATAAAAAACTGGTTTTTCATCATACATTTTTGTCTTTACCAATCGATTGCTTGATTATGAAGGTTTTATTAAAATTTAAATTAAGACTAACATTTCACCTCAAGACTGCAACTCGATTGGACTTAAAACAAAAAGTTATGGCTGTTCCAAGATTGTATTTTTGTGGCAAATTGTCGTTTAACGCACAATGAGTACTATTTACTCATTGCGTTTTACAGGACAATTTGTAACCAACATACAATCTTTGAACAGCCATAAATTTTTTGTTTTAAGTCCAATCGAGTTGCAGTCTTCAGGTGAAATGTTAGTCTTAATTGAAATTTTAATAAAACTTACATAATCAAGCAATCGATTGGTAAAGACAAAAATGTATGATGAAAAACTAGTTTTTTTAAGCTTCTTTAGAATACTATGTCTCAGAATCCCTTTCACACTTGAGATTCAGTGCAACCCCTTCCTGTTGTCCGATTCTGCTCAAATTCGGCATATGGCCTTCTGATGACTCCTTTAAACCATCAAAGTCTTTTTTTGCAAGTATTTTAATTTTAAAGTAGGTATTTATTAAGAAAAAATTGATAAATTAAATAAAAAATATCCTAAATTGTGATTTTTGTTAAGCATTAAATCGTGAATAGCTGTTCACACGATGATACAAACCACATGTTTTGTTCAGCAAAGTTTAAGTGCACAAAAATCCGCATCTTTTGATGGCATTGGTATCAAAAATATTCTACGCTTGGTACACATTTTGGTCAGTTGAATTCAAAATTTTTGGACCAAAAAAATTTTTTTTTCATGAAAATAGCTTGCTAGTTTTACATTTTGGTACAAATTTGGTTCATTTTGTATTTTTTACGTGTAGTTTTTAACTCAAACAAAATTTAAAAAATATAAAATATATAAATTTTATGAAAATTTTTGGACCCAGAATTTATTTAAAATCAAATCTATTGAAAGTGGACTTTTTTTAAAGATCGCGCTTGCGGAACCTCTAAACATGATTTTTTTTAGTCGGCTCCATACAAAAGTTTGTTCTGCACATCCTAATCTACCATTTGGAGGGTGAGCCCCCAGATTCCCAGAAGTTATGCAATTTTGGGACACCCTAATATGCAGTTGTGGTGTGATAAAACAACACCACACAAATTATGCTACCCGCACACGACTCGACTCGATTGGGGTTAGATTCCCGAAGTACCCCGTAGAATGTGCAAAAAGGATCCCCTCAGTTGGGGCGAGAGCTGGACGTGTACTAAATAGGTATTTTGTCACGACAAAATCCAGTCAGTCCTTTGGCAATCCGATTTGAATAAATGGAGATATTTCGGTTGATGCACTACACTGGTAACTTCCAGAATACTAATGACAGCTAGCAGTGGCTAGCTCAAAATGGCTTCGAATAAAGCTCATTGACCATCGATAGCACGATGATTTATTTAGCGCGATAAAACCCATTAGCTGTGGTGCGGGTATAATTTAATTTCCCACTATTTATTTAATTATCCAGTTAATTAGAGGCTATGTTGACAGGTACCACAACTCACAATAATGGTTGAATTGGAAACCGGTAGAGCAACCAAATTGATGCCCACGTTTGTGGAAACGAGAGTTCTCGCTTTCCGGGAAAAAAGCACATGTAAATGGGAAAAATACTGAATTGAAAGCGATTCCAGTCGACTATTGTATTAAAATATTTAGGACTACTTCAGACTGTATTCAGCAACTGATTATTATAAAATACTTTTAAGTAGTTTTCAAGTAATTAGAATATTTTTAAGTTATTTTCTTGGGAAAGGTGGTTTGCAACAATGAACGTTAGACCAAATGGTTATTAGGCTGAGGTTGCCAGATTTTTTTCAGCACGTACTCGGGCCGGACAAACCGAGCAATTTTAAATAAAAACCTGGCAAAATCCAGGTATTTCATTTCAAAAGTGACGACGATAAATTCGGGCAATATCCGGACAATTTTTTATCAAAATCAAGCAATTAC
The DNA here is from genome assembly GCF_029784155.1 of Uranotaenia lowii. Lineage (NCBI taxonomy): Eukaryota > Metazoa > Arthropoda > Insecta > Diptera > Culicidae > Uranotaenia > Uranotaenia lowii. The sequence goes on from NC_073692.1 coordinate 53,943,217, forward strand.
TCAACAAAAATCAAGAAAACAAATTTTAAATAAAAACATTTTTTCATCAAAACTCATCGACAGGCTTTGAATCGAATATTAGGCTTCCAAAAACCTTTTATGATCATTTTCATAAAACTTGCTCAAAAAATTTCGTTTTGGAAGCGTTCGTTGGTTTTTTTTGTTTGATTTGACATAGTAATTTTAAAAATAACTTCAATTCTGTGTATGGCTATGATATTTGCAGAAAGATTTATTTATCTTTAATCTTTAATCTTAAAATTTACAAAATAAATTTACAAGATTCCTGGTTTCTGAGTTTTGATTCGATTTCGTCCAGAATAATATTGAGTCCAGATATTGAGTACATTCATTCTCAATCTGAATCATACATTTGAGTTCTGAATTTTCATTTTCAGTCCGACTACTGAAAAAGATATCTCAATCTAAAACCAGAACTTTATGTCAGAACGGATGTACTCCATTTACCCGAAAACAATTTCCCACAATGGAAAATCCCCAAAATTTCAATCGCTAGAAAGAACTATTTCCCGGAATTTTATCCCCCAAACGAACCATTTTCCAGAAAAGATTCACCAAATTGAACCACTCCTCAGATGTTTTTTCACCTGAATGAATCATTTACCAGATTTTTTTCCCCAGAAGGATCAGTTCCTAGAAAATTTTAAATACTAATCCAAACAGTAATTTGAATAAAGTATCGATTTAAAAAAAATGGGTTTCAAAATATTAAACTTGTTGATACTTACAGTTTCGGCAGAGGAAATCTGCCGCTCCGTCGGCGAAACCAAAACAGTTTGTTTTGGTTCCGCATGCTTTGAGTCAATTCGCAATTGAAACAATAGCGGTGATGATTGATGATGACAGCTGATGATGGTAAACACGGTACAAATGTTTACATCATCACACTGTGAAGCCAAACAACTCCAATTGGGTTCGTGGCAACACAACAGTGTTGCCAGATATTCTGGGTAAGAATATCAAAGTACTCATTAAGAAATGAGTACTTTCCCGGTTAGGGAATATAAGATGTGGAAGTGACAATTAGCTATCGCTAATTAATATGGTTGTATTCTAATGACCTCACTGACGAAACTGAATAAAGATAACTCTATTCCACCACTGAAACCTGCGTTTTCAACAGGTTATGGGCCCAGATACGTCTGGAGAATCGGAAAATGAGTTAGTGAGAGGGGTACTCTCAATACTTGCGGTTAGCAAGTTCATCAGCGACCAGTGCAGAAGGACCAGCCAGGTCGAGGGGCCAGCCACGAGCCAGACCATCACCGGAGAGAGCCAGCCAGCAGCCAGAGGATCGCCAGTGCAGATACCAGCCAGCGAGATGTCCCAGGGCAGCCAGAAGGTTCCGCCAGAGGTCGAGTCCGGGGAGGTTCGTGGACCGAGAGGGTTACTCTCGATGCCGACACGAGCCGCGCTGCGGTTACCAGCATGGTTTTATTTCCGATGGCCGGGAGGAGGACTCTCGGGATCTGTAACCAGGATTGGTCAGATCCTAATGCTCCAGATGGAGTATTAGCAAGGATTGGAGATTGGAAGAAGCTGTTCGAGAGGGTTACTCTCGTGATGTGGAGCTACGCTGTAGTCAGCATGAATGAGCTTATCCAAGCCTACAGTTTGATTTTTCTGTGGCTTAGGAGGAGGTATTTTCAGCGACGGTTAGTTGCCAGAAACTTTAGCAACACAGAGTCAGATTGGACGTTTGTTGCTGAACTTTGCATTCCCGCTTTTTGTAGCGATCAAAGAGTTGGAGTCGAGAAGATCTTTCTCGTGCTTTGTATGCGCGAGCATGTCTTCGAAGGATGGAAGCTGCTTCGGGTGCTTCGGAGGAGGTGGGTCGGGCGATGGTTAGTCGCTAGCGAATTCATCCACCTCTTGATTTCTGTCGATCGAAGTGTAGCTAATTCACGAAGCCACCGAGAAAGGGCCCTGTTAGCAACAAGAGATTGTTTATCTGAGGTTACCAGAAAACAACATGCAATATATGCTGTGCGTTTGCATGCTGAGGTTATCAGCCACCAGAATCAACGAAGATTCGTCATCGATTCTGGTGCCAGTCAGCATACGTTGGTAGACGAGAGCGACTACGAGAGTAGCGATGGCGAAGATGACGATGATGATCCAGATTCCGTCAATCCCGAACCAGCCCAGAGACGCAGTCATCGAGCAGGAGAAGCTTATCAACGCTACGTGAATAACGTAGCCGCTGATGATGAGGAAGAGCAACTTCAAATCGTCAGCAAGCTCAAGGGCCAAAGGGACTGCTTTTTTTCCGGAAGACCACCGCAGCCATGAAAGGAACGAGATTCGGGCTGAATGAAGTGAGGTTATCACTGAGCAGCCGTTCAACGATTTGATCGGTTGTTTGCAGTTTTCGAGGCCGAACATCAGTGCTGCGGTTGGCGTACTAAGCAACTATCAAGCAGTCCTGGATGAGAGCGAGATTTGGGAAGTGGCTAGCATAACCCAGGTTACAGGAAACCCATTCTGTTTCTGGTACGAATTGCCGATAGACGCAGCTAAACGATGGTGAGGTTATCACCGAACAACAGTTCAAAGAACTTATCGGTTGTTTGCAGTATCTGGCGATATCATCGAGACCAGATATTTGTGCAGCGGTTAGCGCACTAAGTAAATACCAGGCCAGCCCGGCGGAGAGCCACTGGCGAAGCCTGCAGCGTATTCTGCGATACCATCGACGTATGACCATTATGGCGTTGGTATACCGCAGAAACGCGAACATGGATAGAATTCGAGATTTTGCTATCAGGATACGTTGAGAAGTTTTTGCAACGATTCGGTATGGCCGATTGTAAACCCGTAAGCACACCGCTTGACACAAACGTTCGCTGGACGAAGCTGAACGATGGTGAGGTTATCACCGAACAACCGTTCAAAGAATTGATCGGTTGTCTACAATATCTGGCAACATCTTCGAGACCCAGATATCTGTGCTGCGGTTAGCGCACTGAGCAAGTACCAGGCCAGCCCGGCGGATAGGCACTGGCAAGGCCTGAAGCGTATTCTGCGATACCTTCGAGGTACGACCGATACGGCGTTGGTATTTCGCAGAAACGCGAAATTGGAACCACTCATCGGATATGCTAATGCAGATTTTGCCAACGACTCCGATGATCGAAGATCTGTTTCAGGTTACGCTTACATGATCTTCGGGAATCTAGTTTCGTGGTCAACGAAACGTCAGCAGACGGTCAGTCTGTCGTCGACCGAAGCTGAGATAGGAGCCCTTTGCCATGCGGTCAAGGAAGGTTTGTGGTTAACAAACTTCCTTGCTGAATTGGGTGTGGTTAGCACTCCTTTCACGTTAATGGAGGACAACATCCCTTGCATCCAGTGTCTGGAAGAGGCGCGGACTCATCAGCGGATGAAGCATCTGGATGTGAAGTATGCTTTCATCAGAGACATCATAAGAAGCGGTCAGCTATCTTTGCGACACATCTCTACTGAGGATCAGCCAGCTGATGCGTTCACGAAGGCGTTACCAAGGGCGAGGCACGTGAAGCTGTTCAGCATTCTCAATCTGCGAATTGAGGGGAGGTGTTGATACTTACAGTTTCGGCAGAGGAAATCTGCCGCTCCGTCGGCGAAACCAAAACAGTTTGTTTTGGTTCCGCATGCTTTGAGTCAATTCGCAGTTGAAACAATAGCGGTGATGATTGATGATGACAGCTGATGATGGTAAACACGGTACAAATGTTTACATCATCACACTGTGAAGCCAAACAACTCCAATTGGGTTCGTGGCAACACAACAGTGTTGCCAGATATTCTGGGTAAGAATATCAAAGTACTCATTAAGAAATGAGTACTTTCCCGGTTAGGGAATATAAGATGTGGAAGTGACAATTAGCTATCGCTAATTAATATGGTTGTATTCTAATGACCTCACTGACGAAACTGAATAAAGATAACTCTATTCCACCACTGAAACCTGCGTTTTCAACAAAACTGTATGTCGGGGCAAAGCCGCCACTAACGAGGATGAAGGGGCCAAGGCAACAACAATTCGCCGAAGCTCCCAAATCCGAGGTGGCCGCCAACCTGACAAAAATGACAAAAATGACAAAAATGACAAAAATGACAAAAATGACAAAAATGACAAAAATGACAAAAATGACAAAAATGACAAAAATGACAAAAATGACAAAAATGACAAAAATGACAAAAATGACACAAATGACAAAAATGACAAAAATGACAAAAATGACAAAAATGACAAAAATGACAAAAATGACAAAAATGACAAAAATGACAAAAATGACAAAAATGACAAAAATGACAAAAATGACAAAAATGACAAAAATGACAAAAATGACAAAAATGACAAAAATGACAAAAATGACAAAAATGACAAAAATGACAAAAATGACAAAAATGACAAAAATGACAAAAATGACAAAAATGACAAAAATGACAAAAATGACAAAAATGACAAAAATGACAAAAATGACAAAAATGACAAAAATGACAAAAATGACAAAAATGACAAAAATGACAAAAATGACAAAAATGACACAAATGACAAAAATGACAAAAATGACAAAAATGACAAAAATGACAAAAATGACAAAAATGACAAAAATGACAAAAATGACAAAAATGACAAAAATGACAAAAATGACAAAAATGACAAAAATGACAAAAATGACAAAAATGACAAAAATGACAAAAATGACAAAAATGACAAAAATGACAAAAATGACAAAAATGACAAAAATGACAAAAATGACAAAAATGACAAAAATGACAAAAATGACAAAAATGACAAAAATGACAAAAATGACAAAAATGACAAAAATGACAAAAATGACAAAAATGACAAAAATGACAAAAATGACAAAAATGACAAAAATGACAAAAATGACAAAAATGACAAAAATGACAAAAATGACAAAAATGACAAAAATGACAAAAATGACAAAAATGACAAAAATGACAAAAATGACAAAAATGACAAAAATGACAAAAATGACAAAAATGACAAAAATGACAAAAATGACAAAAATGACAAAAATGACAAAAATGACAAAAATGACAAAAATGACAAAAATGACAAAAATGACAAAAATGACAAAAATGACAAAAATGACAAAAATGACAAAAATGACAAAAATGACAAAAATGACAAAAATGACAAAAATGACAAAAATGACAAAAATGACAAAAATGACAAAAATGACAAAAATGACAAAAATGACAAAAATGACAAAAATGACAAAAATGACAAAAATGACAAAAATGACAAAAATGACAAAAATGACAAAAATGACAAAAATGACAAAAATGACAAAAATGACAAAAATGACAAAAATGACAAAAATGACAAAAATGACAAAAATGACAAAAATGACAAAAATGACAAAAATGACAAAAATGACAAAAATGACAAAAATGACAAAAATGACAAAAATGACAAAAATGACAAAAATGACAAAAATGACAAAAATGACAAAAATGACAAAAATGACAAAAATGACAAAAATGACAAAAATGACAAAAATGACAAAAATGACAAAAATGACAAAAATGACAAAAATGACAAAAATGACAAAAATGACAAAAATGACAAAAATGACAAAAAATGACAAAAATGACAAAAATGACAAAAATGACAAAAATGACAAAAATGACAAACATGACAAAAATGACAAAAATGACAAAAATGACAAAAATGACAAAAATGACAAAAATGACAAAAATGACAAAAATGACAAAAATGACAAAAATGACAAAAATGACAAAAATGACAAAAATGACAAAAATGACAAAAATGACAAAAATGACAAAAATGACAAAAATGACAAAAATGACAAAAATGACAAAAATGACAAAAATGACAAAAATGACAAAAATGACAAAAATGACAAAAATGACAAAAATGACAAAAATGACAAAAATGACAAAAATGACAAAAATGACAAAAATGACAAAAATGACAAAAATGACAAAAATGACAAAAATGACAAAAATGACAAAAATGACAAAAATGACAAAAATGACAAAAATGACAAAAATGACAAAAATGACAAAAATGACAAAAATGACAAAAATGACAAAAATGACAAAAATGACAAAAATGACAAAAATGAAAAAAATGACAAAAATGACAAAAATGACAAAAATGACAAAAATGACAAAAATGACAAAAATGACAAAAATGACAAAAATGACAAAAATGACAAAAATGACAAAAATGACAAAAATGACAAAAATGACAAAAATGACAAAAATGACAAAAATGACAAAAATGACAAAAATGACAAAAATGACAAAAATGACAAAAATGACAAAAATGACAAAAATGACAAAAATGACAAAAATGACAAAAATGACAAAAATGACAAAAATGACAAAAATGACAAAAATGACAAAAATGACAAAAATGACAAAAATGACAAAAATGACAAAAATGACAAAAATGACCAAAATGACAAAAATGACAAAAATGACAAAAATGTCAAAAATTACAAAAATTACAATAAATGATTGTTAAGGATTTACGCAGCACTGCCTTGTCAAAACAATTTAGAATCAAAACAAAACATAAATACGCATTCATTTAGAACGAATATGAGAAAATAGAAGTAGAAAATAAGGGAGAAAAGGTATACAAAATCATTCAACAGCAAGCTAGAATTTTTTCATAAATCAACTGAAGCAAACATTCGTGTTTTTCCTGGGAAGCAACGCAACTGCCGGCTATAATGAATAAACACAGCAGCATCAGCACAAGCACACTTCTTTGACTCCAAAGAGAAACGGAATCTATGTTTTCTGGCAAACCATTTCAATTTATTCTGCCCGCGGGACAGAAATTGATTTGCTAGAATGATGCAATACACAGGAGCAAGTAAATAGATTCTATTTCTCTGTAGGTTGCGCTTTCGCTGTCCCATTCCAGCCTTGATTAGTGCCATGGTGATGTTGTTTAGTTCATTCCGAATCCGGTTTGAAAGATGGGATAGGAAAGTGTTTGGTCAAACATTTTGTCGCAACAGGAAATCACAATCGCTTCATTGAAAACTAGCATTTCAAACTGTTTTATCGGAAATAGTGTCCTTCAACCTTCCTGAGACATTCACAAAGGATGCTATAATAACTGTGCATAGTTGATAATTTTGTGAAGATTATTTAATTTTAGACTGAAGGAACATTTAACAAGGTTTTTGTAAAAAAAGTATTATGGAGTTTTTCAGCCATATCAGGCAAATCAATAGATAAATATATAATAAAGTTCAGAATTCAATTCTGAAAATTATTATTTGAGCAGAACCCACATGGATCACAACAATAAAAGGAAGAGCTGACTGTCTGACTGACTGTCTGACTGACTGTCTGACTGACTGTCTGACTGACTGTCTGACTGACTGTCTGACTGACTGTCTGACTGACTGTCTGACTGACTGTCTGACTGACTGTCTGACTGACTGTCTGACTGACTGTCTGACTGACTGTCTGACTGACTGTCTGACTGACTGTCTGACTGACTGCCTGACTGACTGTCTGACTGACTGTCTGACTGACTGTCTGACTGACTGTCTGACTGACTGACTGTCTGACTGACTGACTGTCTGACTGACTGTCTGACTGTCTGACTGTCTTTGACTGACTGTCTTTGACTGACTGTCTGACTGACTGTCTGACTGACTGTCTGACTGACTGTCTGACTGACTGACTGTCTGACTGACTGTCTGACTGACTGTCTGACTGACTGTCCGACTGACTGTCTGATTGACTGTCTGACTGACTGTCTGACTGACTGTCTGACTGACTATCTGACTGTCTGACTGGCTGTCTGACTGACTGTCTGACTGACTGTCTGACTGACTGTCTGACTGACTGTCTGACTGACTGTCTGACTGACTGACTGACTGACTGTCTGACTGACTGTCTGACTGACTGTCTGACTGACTGTCTGACTGACTGTCTGACTGACTGTCTGACTGACTGTCTGACTGACTGTCTGACTGTCTGACTGACTGTCTGATTGTCTAACTGTCTGACTGGCAGATATTGTTTCTCAAATATTTGATGAATGTGTTATTCACATTCGAAACAAAATATCACGTTTTCATTGTTTTCGAAAGACAGTTTTATAAGTCAAGTATGTAGAGTCGGGTTGTTGCCGAAAAGAAATGGCTAATAATGAAGTAAAGGTCGGTTATATTATTTTTCTAACCTTATAAAAATATTAGGGGGCTGATATAACTTCCTTGCGGAATTCGTTTTGTTTATCTATTGGCTCCATTAACTATAGGTTCAAATCGTTTACCTCAAACGAGTCGATTTTCAAATAATTTGTACATTAGATTGAATGAATGACAACGTTTTGATATAAAGTGGACCAAATTAATCTTCTTATCAATATTATCATCCATCGAAAGCAAAGTAAATTTTGTTTCTTAGAACCATTAATTTTTCAAAGAAAACAATAATTTCAAGTATCAACAGTTCCGATTTGCATTTAGGTGTTCGACGTTTTCATAAGCTTGCGTACACCAAACATCGTTACCTCACCCGATAAAGTATGGGTACAATTCGGTGGTTTTATTTTTTATTTTTTGAACGACACCGGGGCTGCTCTAAAGTTGAATATTTTTGTCGCTACTTCCGCCGCTGCCACCAAAGTATGAATTATGGACACAGCGGCGATTTTTCATTCTTCCACTTCAATTGATTTCACTTCCACTGAGTTTGTTTAAGGTCGAGGACCCTTGTTCGCGGGAACATAATTTTATTAGTTTTTCATGTTTTTCTCTCATGTACAAATAAAGTAAATTCTGCCTGATGAGATAATTTTAAAACTTCCCCCTTAATTTCAGTTATAGGGAAACAATGAATTTAGAGAACAATGAATTATAGTTGAGTTGAATTGAATGTAATGATTGAATTAAGCTAACTCTTCAACCACCACCCTACGTCGATGCAACGGATCGAGCAAAATGGTCCGGTTTTGAAAATGAATTTTCATATACGCTGGGCCGTAATATTTTTTCATCAATGGCGCGTAATTTATGGGGATTTTTACCGAAATGCTACTCTCGGTACCTTCCATTATGGCGGGACCAGGCGAAACTGACATTGTGTGTTTTTTTTTCCCTTTCTGTTGTTGGTGTTGTTACTGTTCGTTATCATCGCAGCATCCTCCAAAATGGCTCTATATCCTGGATGGGTTGAATTTGTTTCCGGTAACCGGTAGCAGAGAATACTCAACTCAATGGCTTAGGATATCTGTGTTGTGCTTTCAGAGAGCGTCCAGTCGAAAGCTTTCACAGTGGCTTCATTTCAATATTGCAGCAGGGATTTCACGATAAATGTAAAGTCTTTCAGCCGAATTGGAGTTCATGGAAGCTTTAATTGCCCTGGTGATTTGTACCTAACAAAAATGTAGGTAAAATGCATTTCTCCTGAAACAAAATGCGAACAGTATAAGAAATTCATGTTTGACAACACAGGTAAAGAAAAAGTTTTGGGGTCAGAGGTTTAAGATTCAATTTCAGCAAAATACGGACCATTAAATTCGAATCCGCAATTTTCACTAACATCGTTATTTGTTTAAAAATTGATCATTATTTTTACTTCAACCCATAAGAAATAAAAAAAAAACAAAATTAAATCAGCAGAAATGTTATGAAAATTTCATAATAATTTTTGAATGCTGATAGGTTTAAATACTGAAAGGTGATCCACCAGTTAAACTGACTGGTGAAGGGGAATTTTTTTATAAGACAATATGTACCTATAGCTTACCAGATAAAGTATATTTTCAAAATTTATTGAAGAATGTAGGACCCTACTTCTGCTGCAGCCGATCTCCGAGTTGTTCGACATGGTCCGTGAGAGGGCTGCTGTCGCCATTGCCGCTCTTTTACAGGCGTAGTCGACGTGAGCCGTAAAGCTCAGCCGGTCGTCGATCGTGACCCCCTGGTACTTGATCGCACGGTTTTATTCCATTGCGCACGGCCCAGCTGTAATCGTCCCTGATTGTGCTTCTCGGTCTTGTAGTAAGCCAGACTCATGCTTTAGGAGCGCATCTAACTTTCCACCTTCTCAATTGCTACTGTGGCGAGTAGCTGGACCTCTCCGGTTGTTGTGCTCGATGGCAGAAGAACCACGTCGTCGGCGAATCCCACAAGTCTCACTCCCGTGGGGAGACGTAGTATCAGCAGTTCGTCGTAAACGATGTTCCATAATACCGGGCCAAGGATCGATCCTTGTGGAACCTCTGCCGAGACACTCACTGTTTCCAGTCCCTTACTGGTCATATACTGTAGTTGTCGATAACGGAAATAACACTCCACTATCCTACAGATATATGTCGGAATCCTCATACCAGTGAACAACGACGCAATCGCTGCCCAACTGTGACCAAGTGTGACCACTGCGCAAAACCGGTTTCCTCTCCTCTTCTCGAGTCTGGCTTCGTCTGCCCTTCGATGACACGTCGAAGGGCATCCACCGTACTGCGGCCTTTCCGAAAACCAAACTGTTCATCGGATAGACCGTTCGCACCTTCGGTGTCAGCTCAATAATGAACTGTGCAGAGCCGTATAGATTACTAATAGAGATGAACCGAATAGTGGTATTTGCCGAACGGCCCAATACCGAATATTGAACTTTTCAACTATTCGGCCAAACGAATATTCGGTCGAATATTCTATTGAGTTTTTAATGAAAAAACTCAAGCGATTATTTCAATGCTTTCTATTTCTTCCGTTTTAATGCCCCTCATGTTTTAACTCATACTAAACGGGATTGTACCAACGTAAGAATTTAATTACACAATTAACACACGATGTATTGCAGGACACGACACTTAACGTTCTTACAAAACGGAAAAAGGATTCAAAATTACCTTTTTTGTCTACCGGTTTCGGGCTCGATGTTGCCCATCTACAGGACGATGTCCGACTTGACTCCGACTTGGAATTTAATTTTTTTTTGCAATCTGCTGCGTACCACCCGTAAAGGGTGATACGGTCAAAATTTGGTCAAGGGAAAACGTGTGTAAATCGGTGAAAACGTTTATTTAAAAAATCAAATTAAATTTCTTTTTCAAGTTTAATTAGTATAAAATACAGGAAAAATATTCAGTAAGGCTTCCGCTTTTCCAAATCCGAATTGCCGGGCCTTACGCTTAACCCCTGCCATCAGATTTTGTACAGCCACCTTGTCCACCTTCTTCGCCACAGAAAGCCAGTTTGCCTTGAACTGCTGCTCGTCCTTAGCAGTTTTTTTGGTCTTCTTTAGGTTCCGCTTGACAATAGCCCAGTATTTCTCAATTGGGCGGAGCTCTGGCATGTTGGGAGGGTTCTTATCCTTGGGAACCACCTGCACGTTGTTGGCGGCGTACCACTCCATGGCCTTTTTACCGTAATGACAAGATGCCAAATCCGGTCAAAACAGTACGGAACAACCGTGTTTCTTCAGGAAAGGCAGCAGACGTTTATTCAAACACTCTTTCACGTAAATTTCTTGGTTGACAGTCCCGGAAGCTATGAAAATGCTGCTTTTCAAGCCACAGGTACAGATGGCTTTCCAAACCAGATATTTCTTCGCGAACTTTTACAGTTTCATGTGCTTCAAAATATCTGCTACCTTTCCCCTTCCTTTTGCCGTATAAAACTCCTGTTCCGGAAGCTGCTTGTAGTCGGCTTTGACGTAGGTTTCGTCGTCCATTATCACGCGGTCAAACTTCGTCAGCATCGTCGTGTACAGCCTCCGGAATCGCGCTTTGGCCGTCGTATTTTGTTTATCATCGCGATTCGGAGTCACTATCTTCTTGTAAGTCGACAGTCCGGTTCGTTTTTTGGCTCGATGCACGGTTGTAGACGATACACCCAATTTATTTGCGGCATCTCGGAGAGAGAGGTTAGGGTTTCGCTTGAAACTACCGGCAACTCTTTGTCGTCTCAGCGGCTTCCGGTTTTCGATTTCCCCCCAATCCAGACTTCCTGGCTGTCGACAAACGTTCCCCAAACACTTTAATTACATTTGTAACGGTTGATTTGGCAACTTTGAGCGATTTTGCCAGCTTTGCGTGCGAGTAGCTCGGATTTTCGCGATGCGCGAGCAAAATTTAGATACGCTGCTCTTCTTCCTTGGACGGCATTTTGACAACTGAATGGTGAATTCCAAAATCAAAATAGGAGCAACATTCTAACACACACCTTCAAAATGAGGGGTGTTTAGGTTTAATCAATGCAAAATTGAAAGAAATACGTCAAGTTGATATTGACCAAATTTTGACCGTTACACCCTTCATATCCAATTGATTATTTTAGGTTTTCTGAAGTGTCAGCATGCATTGTTTTTTTTATTTATTTTATTTTATTTTATCATATTTTCAAATTTATTGTACTGTAATAAGCATGTTGAAACTTACGGTTTTCCTTGGGAACAGCAAGCAGCAACTTCTGCTCCCACGAGCAGAACCAAAACAGTTTGTTTTGGTTCCGCATGCTTTGAGTCAATTCGCAATTGAAACAATAGCGGTGATGATTGAAGATGACAGCTGATGATGGTAAACACGGTATAAATGTTTACATCATCACACGGTCAAGCGAGACAACATAAATTGGGTTCGTGGTAACACAACAGTGTTGCCAGATATTCTGGGTAAGAATATCAAAGTACTCATTGAGAAATGAGTACTTTCCCGGTTAGGGATTATAAGATGTGGAAGTGACAATTAGCTATCGCTAATTAATATAGTTGTAATCTAGTGACCTCATAGACGAAACATGAATAAAGATAACTCTATTCCACCACTGAAACCTGCGTTGAATTATTCATTTCAACAGGTTATGGGCCCAGATACGTCTGGATTTTTGGAAATACGAGTTAGTGAGAGGGGTACTCTCAAGTTTACCAGACTTGCGGTTAGCAAGTGCTTCAGCAGCCAGCGCAGTAGGACCAGCCAGGTCGAGGAGCCAGCCACCAGCCAGAGGACCACCGAAGAGGGCCAGCCAGCTGATGTTGGACCAACCAGCGCCGAGACGAGCCAACCTAGGGTCCCCGAGCCAGCGGAGATGGACCAGCCAGGGCAGAGACCAGGCAGCCAAGAGTCCACGGCCAGCCAGGAGGTATCGCCAGAGCCCGGGGAGGTTCGCGGATTGAGAGGGTTACTCTCGATGCCGTCACGAGCCACGTTGCGGTTAGCAAGCGTGAGCTCACGACCGACGGCCGGGAGGAGTCCCAGGATCCGCAACCGAGATGGTACAGCGCGAAGGTCGATATATCCACCCCGGAAACATTGGGTGGAGCTGATAGCCGAGAGGGTTACTCTCGTGCTGTGGTTGTGCGCTGTGGTCAGCAGTTATGAGCTGATCCAATCGCAGAAAACCACCAGCGCAGAGGATCGTCAGCGCAGAGGCCACGAGATGCTTCAGGTCAGCCAGAAGGTGCCACTGAAGTTCGAAGCCGGGAAGTCGGGTTCCGAGAAGGTAACTCTCGATGCCGACACGAACCGCGCTGCGGTTAGCAGCATGGTTTCATTTCCGACGGCAAGGAGGAGTTTCAGGATCCGCAATTGGGCTGCGCAGGGGAGGAAAGGTCCAGCTGCAGCAGCAAGCCGGATTAATTGGGTGGTGCTAATAGCCGAGAGGGTTACTCTCGTGCCCTTGTTGTGCGCTGTGGTCAGAAGTTTTGAACTGATCCAAGCGCAGAGGATCACCAGCGTAGAGAATCGGCAGTGCAGAGGCCAGGAGATACTCCAGGTCAGCCAGAAGGTGCCAATGAAGTTCGAGGCATGGAAGTCGGGTTCCGAGAGGGTTACTCTCGATGCCGACACAAACCGCGCTGCGGTAAGCAGCGTGAGTTTATTTCCGACGGCCGGGAGGAGGACTCTCGGGATCTGTAACCAGGATTGGTCAGGTCCGAATGCTCCAGATGGAGGATTAGCCCGTATCGGAGATTGGAAGAAGCTGTTTGCCGAGAGGGTTACTCTCGTGATATGGAGCTACGCTGCGATCAGTACGCGTGAGCTTATCCAAGCTTACAGAAGGATTTTTCTGTGGCTTTGGCGGAGATGTTTTGGGCGACGGTTAGTTGCCAAATACTTCAGCACTATATTCGATCCAGATGGGTCGCATGCAGCTGAACGTTGCCCTCCGGTTTTAAGGAGCGCTCGAAGCGTTAAAGCAACGGAGCGGAAAGCCATGAAGCTGCAAGTCGAGACGATTATTCTCGTGCTTAGTAGCTGCGCTGCGGTTAGTATGCGCAAGCTTGTTTCCGGCGGATGGTTAATGTTTCGGGTGCTTCGAAGGAGGTGGTTTCAGCGACGGTTAGTCGCTAGCGAAGTCAACCAGTTCTTTCTGCGGATTCCTGCCGAGAGTGCAGATTCTCGAAGTCATCGCAAAATGAAGGCTTTGAGAGGGAACGCGAAGAAAACGGCAAGAGGTTTTTTATCTGGGGTTACCAGAAAACAACGTTCGAGAAAGCAATATGCTTTTCGTTCGCGTGCTGGGGTTATCAGCCACCGGAATCAACGAATCATCGGTTCCGGTGCCAGTCAGCATATGGCGCGAGACGAGAGCGACTACGAGAGCAGCGATGGCGAAGATGACGATGATGATCAAGATTCCGTCAATCCCGAATCGGCCCAGAGACGCAGTCACAAAGAGGAGAAGCTAATCAACGCTACGTGGCTAACGTAGCAGCTGATGATGAGGAAGAGCAACTTCGAATCGTCAGTAAGCTCGAGGGCCAAAGGGACTCTTTTTTCCGGAAGACCACCGTAGCCATGAAAGAGAACGAGATTCGGGCTGAACGAAGTGAGGTTATCACTGAGCAGCCGTTCTACGATTTGATCGGTTGTTTGCTGTTTTCGAGGCCGAACATCAGTGCTGCGGTTAGCGTACTAAGCAGCTATCGAGCAGCCCTAGATGAGAGCGAGATTTGGGAAGCGGTCAGCTTAACCCATGTTACAGGAAACCCATTCTATGTTTCGTACACATGGGTCTTCTGTAAGACAGCTATCGAAAAAGCCCTGGAGAAATACGCGGCATGGGAGGTGGTTGGCTCTAGGTCCAGTGAACTCTAGGTCACAGGTTTCGTGGCATGAACGTTCACTGGACGAAGCTGAACGATGGTGAGGTTATCACCGAACAACCGTACAAAGAATTGATCGGTTGTCTACAATATCTGGCGACATCTTCGAGACCAGATATCTGTGCTGCGGTTAGCGCACTAAGTAAATACCAGGCGAGGCCTGCAGCGTATTCTGCGATACCATCGACGTATGACCGATATGGCGTTGGTATACCGCAGAAACGCAAAATTAGAACCACTCATCGGATTTGCTGATGCAGATTTTGCCAACGACTCCGATGATCGAAGATCTGTATCAGGTTACGCTTACATGATCTTCGGAAATCTTATTTCGTGGTCAACGAAACGTCAGCAGACGGTCAGTCTGTCATCGACCGAAGCTGAGATATGAGCCCTTTGCCATGCGGTCAAGGAAAGTTTGTGGTTAACAAACTTCCTTGGTGAATTGGGTGTGGTTAGCACTCCTTTCAAGTTAATGGAGGACAACATCCCTTGCATCCAGTATTTGGAAGAGGCGCGGACTCATCAGCGGATGAAGCATCTGGATGTGAAGTATGCTTTCATCAGAGACATCATAAGAAGCGGTCAGCTATCTTTGCGACACATCTCTACTGAGGATCAGCCAGCAGATGCATTCACGAAGGCGTTACCAAGGGCGAGGCACGCGAAGCTGTTCAGCATTCTCAATCTGCGAATTGAGGGGAGGTGTTGAAACTTACGGTTTTCCTTGGGAACAGCAAGCAGCAACTTCTGCTCCCACGAGCAGAACCAAAACAGTTTGTTTTGGTTCCGCATGCTTTGAGTCAATTCGCAATTGAAACAATAGCGGTGATGATTGAAGATGACAGCTGATGATGGTAAACACGGTATAAATGTTTACATCATCACACGGTCAAGCGAGACAACATAAATTGGGTTCGTGGTAACACAACAGTGTTGCCAGATATTCTGGGTAAGAATATCAAAGTACTCATTGAGAAATGAGTACTTTCCCGGTTAGGGATTATAAGATGTGGAAGTGACAATTAGCTATCGCTAATTAATATAGTTGTAATCTAGTGACCTCATAGACGAAACATGAATAAAGATAACTCTATTCCACCACTGAAACCTGCGTTGAATTATTCATTTCAACAAAGCATAAAGTAAGATTTGAATCCAAAAAATGGTAAGTTTTGAATTCAACAACGGTTATATTATTATTATATACTAGCTGACCCGGTGTGCTTTGCTACACCTATCAGAATCAAATGATATTTTCAGAAATCATTCACATTTTTATTGTTTTTGGTATTATTTTGAATAAAATTATGACGAAATTAATAAGCAACCACTATAAAATGAGAGCTTCAGCTGGAGTTTCAAATTGCAACACAAATCATAACTTATATTCTGAATCTTGATCTATAAATTTGTTTTAAAGATCTGATTATTTTCATCTGTTTCGTAAGTTTCGCCCTAAAAAAGTAGGGTCCCAAATAAATCGTTCGCAAATAATCTAACTTATAAAGTATGGTTGTTTTTGCTTGATATGTTCTGGATTTATGCTAAAAAACTGATAAGAGAGCTCCTCCCTGTCCTTCCCTTAACCCCCTGCTGAATGGAGATCGTGATCTTTAAGAATCATACCCATTTTTTTCGTTCCAAAAAATCCTCTTATATCAAATATAGTTCCATTGGTTGATAAGTATTTAAGCTTTACAAAAAAATGTATATGGAACCCCTTCCTTTCTTCCCCTCTCTACACTGTAAATCGTAAGAGTCTATAACAATCGTAGAAACATATCTCGTAACCAAGTACCTTTCCATGCCATATTTGTTTCCATTTGTTGGCTTCGTAAGTATAAATTGAGAACATATGCTAACAAAATTGTATTAAGCTCACCTCCCTCCTTCCATGTACCTTCTCACTGAAAGGAGGATGATGTGTCAAATAATCATGGAGTCATACCAAAATGATTTTCCATATTAAGTTTTGTCCATTTCTAGGATTTTGTAAAATAAAAGTTAAATGTAAGCTTCCCTCTTCCCTTCCTTTATTTTTAATGCCATGCCAAATTTGGTTTTATTTACGTAGTAAATTTTTGAGTTATGTATAAACTTGAAAGGAAGTACCATCCCCCTTTCCGTTCTCTTCAATAGAGGGGTGATAACTTAATATTCATAAAAGTATTTTTCGTAATCAAATACTTTTTGATGCCAAATTTGGTTTCATTTGCTCAATGAATTCTCGAGTTATGCAAAAAAAAAAATGGAAACTCCCCTTCTTCCTTTATATCTTACCACTTAAAAAGTACGGCTTCAATTTATAATAGAAACATTTCTCGTATCCTAATACACTCACATGTCAAATATGATTCAATTTGCTTGATCAGCTCTCCAGTTATACTGAAAATTGTAAGGGAGACCTCGCCTCCCCCTTTTCATCCACCTCTTCGAAAGAGTGAGGGATACCAAATATTCATAGAAGCATTTCTCGTACCCAAATATCGTTCCATGCCAAATTTGGTTCCATTTGCTGTTGTAGTTCTTGAGTTATGCAGTAAAAATGGTATGAAACTCCCCTCCCTCTTTCCTTCCTCCCCGCTGTAAGAAGGAAGGGGTCTCAAACAATCATTAGAACATGTCACGTTCCCAAATACTCGCCCATGCCAAGTTTGGTTCCATTTGCTTAATTACTTTCTTAGTTATGTTAAAAACTATAAAAGAGGCCCCTCCCCCCTTTATATCTCCCTACTGGAAAGAGGGAGGGGTCTCAAATAATCATAGAAATATTTTTCGTATCCAAATACCCTCCCATGCCAAATTTGGTTCCATTTGCTTTATTAGTTTTTGAACTATGTAAAAAAATATGAAAGAGGCCCCTCCCTCTTTCAACTGGAAAGAGGGAGGGGTCTCAAATAATCATTGAAATATTTTTCGTATCCAAATACCTTCCCATACCAAATTGGGATCCAATATCTTGATTAGTTCTCGAGTTATATGAAAAATTGTAAGGTAGCCCCCCTCCCCCCTTCCCATCACGCCACTGAAAGGAGGGAGGGGTACCAAATATTCATAGAAATATTCCTCGTTTCCAAATACCACCCCATGCCAAATATGATACCATTTGCTTGATGGGTTCTCGAGTTATGCAAAAAATTGTCTTTTGTTTGGGAGGCCCCTCCCCCCCTTCATGAGAGAGGGAGGGTTCTCAAACCACAATAGGAACCTTCCCCTGCTTCCAATACCCCCACCGGCCAAGTTTCACGCAAATCGGTTCAGTAGTTTTCGAGTCTATAGGGAACAGACAGACAGACAGACAGACAGACAGACAGACAGACAGACAGAAATTCATTTTTATATATATAGATGTACCATATATATGTACCATATGTTGCATTCAGTACATAAATATGCGAACGATCATTTATTTGATAATTGGGCAGGTATCTAAACGTATGCGTTAAACCTGTCGTGGATTGAAATTACTAAAAATATTTTAAAAATTTAGCATAGGTTAGCATAGCATAGCATAGCATAGCATAGGGTGACTACACACATCTTGCATTGGCTGATACATAAGGTACAACTAATGATCAATCCCAACACGAGATGCCAAAACGAGTATCTGGATCCAATACTCTTTTCAAGTGCTGGTATTGAGTATTAGTGTGGTACCACAATGCACACCGTGACAAGTCAATGTAATCATAAAAGGGATGGTCTGAAACAGCTAAATAAACTTTTCAGGTGCAGAGAACTCCTACGACCCTACATAATGGATGCTGTTTTCAGACAGGAGAGGGAAGGGTTTTTTATGCTTACAGGAAATCCTAATTGGCAGTTAGGATTGATGAAAAATTATGTTATTATTTACAAATAAATACAAAAATAAACAAATAAATACAAAAATAATGGAACGAGCTCACCAATTTTATGTTGTACCCAGCTTAATACATGGGGGCCTTTTTGAGATGTGGAAAAAACTGACTATCTTGCGAAAACTAACAGCCTGTCGACTGATCAAGCCTACGTATCATACAACACCATTCAAACAGCAAGTTGCAATTCATAGCAAGCCGTTTTTCTCTATCCAGGTTCAAAGACTATACAGCATTTTTTTATCTTGCTATTCTCACACAAAACTTGATTATTCTTGCGTATATATAGTTTATTTTTTTCCTTCGATATTTGTAATTGTACCCAATCCATGGATTAAAACTTCAATCACCATTTACCATAAAACGACACTACAATCACGATTCTTATGTCCAGGATCAAGGAAATTTCATCCTTTTTGGCTTCACACTCGGCTCACATAATTGTTCCCAACTCGTAATCCTACACTTCCAATTCCCTTGAACCTCTATCACGACTTCCAGCGATCACTAGTTCACATTCGGCTCCACTTCGATATCAATTGAGAATTAATATCAGTAAATTTTTCAATAAATTGAATGTTTTCAATAAATTTTTGAAAAGTGAAAAAACCTCCAGCCATCTGTTAGTAATAATTTAAATCAAATCTCGTCAAATGGAGCACTCAAAACTTCCGACCGTTTCCTTTGGCACCTCACAAACGGCTCCTGTACATGGCTTTTCACGCGCAACTCATTAAACAACACTTTTTTCGCACATTTTCTACATTCCGCAACTATATTAGTTCTAAAATCCTCAAATTTATTTTATTTTTCTTAAAATTTCTATATAATTTTTGCAGCACAAAAAAACACGTGCTGACGGTTCAGCACGCGCCTACTCTTCCCAGCTTTTGTCTGAAACTTCATATTTTAAATTTTTAAACGGTTGCGTAAATAATTGACTTGTTCATCCAAAAACACATACACTTGCACGTCAAGAATTGAAATCATATTATTTCACACCAAGCCATGGTGTCGGATATGTGGTTAGTTGCATTGCTGAATTGCCGGTCTTATGATCTAAATAATGCTATTAAGCACATACGTTGACAAAACTGCGGTGAATCCGTGCACCCAAGGTGAATTTTCTATACATGGAAAATAAAAAAAATATATAAATTTACTGAGAAGTAGAGGTGATTTTTTCCACCTATCTTTCTCGGTAAATTTTACCTTTTTTTATTCACCTAGCAAAAAGGTAAATTTTACCTACTTCTCAATCACTTGGCAAAAACGTAAATTTAACCTTTTAGAGATTCACTGGTAAAAAGGTACATTCTACAGGTTTCTCATTCACTGACCAAATAGGTTCTGTTCTGGCTTGTCACCACATAATAAATAAACAAAGACACAAATTTATTCAAGACATGATTTTTATTGTTATCTTGTTTTAAAATAAAGTTCTTCTTTTTGTCGATCCGGCTCGGTCAGCTTCGTTTTTCTCTTTAAATGTTCCGTTTTGTCGGATGAATATACTTTTGGATTCCTTCGGACATTAACGCTGCCTTCTCAGTGTCCTAGCACATTCATTCTCTTCTCTGTTTGACTCATCCGGCAAGCTGGGGGATAATATTAATTGTCTGCGTGGCTGTTCCGGAATGATGTGTCTGCGTGGCTGTTCCGCAGCTCACTGGGCCAATCTGTAATAGAAGTAAGTTCTGTAAGTTTACGAGGAATTAAAGCTACATACATTCACCATTCTTTTTCGATTTCCACATTTTTCGCCAAATGCAAAACTTTTCCTCAATGAAACAACAGCGCAACCTCAGCGACTTTTTTCTAGAGGAATTGTACAGATTTGTTTAGCTCAATGCAGGTCAATTTCACCTTGGTACGAGGTAAGCTTTGCCTCGCTACAAGGTTAGTGCGGTTAGTCCCTTGAAGAGTTAGAAAATACCTTTTTTGGATTCACTTTATTTTCTCTGTGAATTGTACCTTTTTATTCTGAATTCAGATAAACTTCACCTTGCTACAAGGAAAGCTTTACCTTTTTGGATTTACCTTTTTTCTAGGTGAATTCTACCTTTTTTGTCAGCATAATTCGAGTAAACTTCACTTCGTGAAGTAAATAAACCTCCTATTTCCAATAGAAGAATATGAACAAAGAGTGTTGAAACTTTTTCACCAAGTTCAAAATTACTTGCTGTCTTTAGGGGCAGTTCACTAATCCCGTAAGCACATAGGGAGGGGGGGGGGGTGAGGGGGTGGTTTCACATTTGCTTACTACTCAGCCGTGGGGTAGCGGCCCATGAATACTACCCCTGGGTCACTGGCCCATGTCGTAAGAGGCGACTAAATCCAGCAACCCCCCTCTCGATGACGACAATGGCAAACGGAACTGGATTACCCTACTGGACCTATTGGAAAGAAACAACCCAAGGTGCCCAAGGTGTGCTGCTTATGGGAGCGCTGAAACGTTCCCATGCATAAGACCGTGCTTATGAGGAGGAAGGCTGGCGGGTTGTAAATGTGTCAGTCGATAACGGTAGCCTGTGGGGCACCGGGACAAACCCCACAGTATTGCAGTCCTTGCTGCGCTAAAGCAGGGCACTGGCGCAGTCGACCGTATATTTCCCTAGCTACTCGTGGGATTCACAAATGATTCAAAATACTAAAACTAATGATAAGAGAAAGAAGGAGGAGAGTGCGGAGAAGGGTGCAAGCCCTTATCCGTTCGGTGGCAGGAGTCTACGCTCGGCAGCTTGCTGTCCAACTGGTAGAAACTCCAGAAGGCTCCATAGCGGAATAAGGAAGAGAGTCTGTCAGCTCTCCAGAGAAGAAGGAAGTTCCTATGCCGAAGGCAATGAAGGACGCGATGACAGAAATTAAGGCTTTGACTGGCTTGGTGTTGAGCAAGCAAAACATTCATAAGGCTATGTAAAGGCTATGGCTCTTTTTACAGGGGCAAACAAAGCAGTCCTAGAGATGGTAAGAGCGCTAAATGGCAGCGCTACTAGTAAAGGAACAGAGGCGGAGAAACCCTCTAGGGCGAGTGTCAGTCGCCCGAAACGGATCGATGCCTTCGTTCAAACGGTGAAGAATGAGCTCACTACTCCGAAAAGCTCTAAGAGTGTAAAGAGGAAACGAGGGTCACCAGGTGATCCAAGACCTGGCACCCTAAAGAAGAGGGCCGGAGACCCGATGGTTCGACAGGACTCTGGCCAACTGAAAGGCAAGGACGACAGACCCAACGAGGGAGCGCCCTCCGAATGGGAAACAGTGACGCGTTAACACCGTAAAAAGAGAGCTACGAAACCAAACTCCAAGCCCAAAAAGCAGCGAAGCCGCGTAAGGGAAAAAGGTGAAGCTATCGTAGTTAAGGCGCCAGAGGGTACGAACGCGGACGTGCTTCGTCAGATGCGGACCGACGACAAGCTTGCTGGACTAGGTGAAAACGTGAGGATGATCCGTCGTACTCGTTCCGGGGAGATGATCCTCGAGTTGAAACGAAGTTCAGCAACAAAGAGTGCATCCTTCAAGGTGCTAGAGGAGGAAGTTCTAGGCGAGAAGGCGGAGGTGCGTGCGCAATGTCACGAAGTAACCATCTGTATCAAAAACCTCGACGAAATTACGACAGAAGATGAAGTCAGGACAGCGCTAGTCGATCAGTGTAAGATCAGTGAAGATCAGATCTCGATCCGATTGAGACAGGGTCCTCCCAAATTCGGAACACAGGTTGCAATTGTGAGGCTTCCAGTGGTAGCAGCCAACGCAGCACTCGAGTGTAGGCGGCTAAAGGTGGGATGGTAAGTTTGTCAGATAACCATCTCCCAGCAACCAGAGGTATGCTTTCGATGCATGGAGTACGGCCACAAGTCGTTTGACTGCAAGGGAGTTGACAGACGAGGATTATGCTGGGGGTGCGGAGAATCTGGTCACATAGCAGCTAGCTGCAGTAAGCCGGCGAAGTGTCTTATTTGCACTGGTGACCATGTAACTGGCAACCCAAGGTGTTCTGCCTACCAAAAGGCGCTAGCAGCGATACCAAGGGCTTGGAAGTAATCCAAATCAACCTCAACCACTGTCACGAAGCACAACAGCTTCTGCGACAGATTGCGGAGGAAGAGATGCTAGACATAGCGTTAGTAGCAGACCCCTATTATAGAGCCCTGAATGGCACAAATTGGGTGACCGATAGTGAAATTGATAATTGAAAAATCTTACTTTGTCTTACCAAGGGGCGGGAGGAGGGAGGGTTGAAAATTTCCAAAATCGAGTTTAAGTAATTAGTGAACGGCCCCTTAAAAAGTTGTTTTTCGACTTTTATTTCTTCTTTGACTGAATTGTTTTAATTTTTCCCTTTATGGTTTTCAACTTAAGTTACATTTCGTTCAGGATTTATCATGGCATGGTGATCGGACATTTGAGATCTTCGGACAAGTCCAGTTGCTTCTTTTTAATCGGAAGTTTTGTTCAAATTATTTCACTTATTTGAGACTTCGATGAAAACCTGACAAAATCCTGGCATTTAATTTGGAATAGGTCGACAAAAATTTGCAGTATCCGGGAAAATTGTGTTAAAACCCAAAAATTACTCAACAAAAATCAAGAAAAAAAAACTTGAAGTAATTTTTTCTTCACAATTCATATTTTTTGTGAATATTTTAATCGAGCTTGCTCAAAAATTTTCTCAAATTACAGCACAATTTGTTTTTTTTGTTTTATATGATTTGGCAAATAGACTGGATAAATCCGGGCTTTTTTAATGAAATCAGGATAACCAGGCCGGACCGGACTTTTCCGAAATTTTGTATTCAATAGCCGGGCAAACCCGGATAAAATCGGGTAATCTTGTAATCTCAGGGTAGGTACGTAGATACAACATGTTATGACTTTCGGAAACCTCCATATGTTGTTGATGATGATGATGATAATTCATGTAAATTATCACTTATATTAGACTCACAATACAAACTAGATCTTGGTATGTGAAAAAAAAATCGCAGTAATTTTTTTCCAAAGTTATCTTTTCCTATCAACCGCATTAATTAGATCAGCTCCGAGGCTCATTTCCTAAGGCTGCGGTGCAAGTCATCCTCAAGCCCCCTAATAGGATTAACGCATATTTCCGTACATTTTTCGGAGATTGTCGAGTTTATCAACTCGTCCTGGTGGTTCACCAGTAGGCAATCTGTTCTGTCAAAACCATAAAAATGTACCACAATGTTGAGGATCAAAAGACACCACCGTCTCCGGCAGAATGCTTTTTTTCCTTTATTTTCCTCGGAAGCCTGTGGAACATTTCATTCTACAATTTTTATTTTTCATCTTCAGTGATTTCCAACTTTTGTTTACCACCACCGAAAATTGCTTCCGAAAAATGTGTTCCAGGATTTTTGCGGAATTGAATTAGATACACCAAACGACAGAGCACAGCGACGACGACGGTTGAAAAAGTGAATGGTGGTGAGTTTTGCTTCTTCAAAGAAGTGGTAGGTAGGAAGTATCTACTCGAAGATTCCTCGGAAAAACAACTCAAGAGTTCATTCACGGGAAGGCAGGGGGTGGCAGTTTTTTTTTATTTCTTACTTTTCTTCTTCAGGTTCAAAGGCAAACGGCAACGTTGTCCTCCGATGGCGGAAGCCCAGGTCTGGTGAGTGTTTTAATTAAAACTTTTCGGAGCTGGATTAGGAATGTTATACATGTGCGGTTAAGTAAGCATGGATGGGTTGTGTGTACTTTCGGGGAAATTAATACAAGGTTTTTGGGAGCAAAGTTCAGTGTTTGAATTAAACCGGAGGATTCTGGGTGCATTATGAAGGATAACATCCTAATATTTGTGGAAAGTCGCCAAACATTTCAGTATTACTGGAGTAACAGTTTATGGTTCGTGAAATATTTATGAGGAAAAACTTTGACTTTCTGTCCTCCATCCTTGTGAATGCCTTGGATTTATTGATTGCCAGTACTGAGAATTTAATCGATGGAACTTATTTGGAATCAAACTGTGCACTTACAGTAAACCTCCGTATATTGATCAATTTAAATTCAAACGATTGAATTTCACCAGATGAAACGTCCACCTGAGCGATCATTTATTATATATTTTTTGCGATTAGATTTCCAATGCTAATTTTATTTTAAATGTCGACCTATTGGTTTAAAGTCCATTCAATTGAAACTAATTTTTCTGTATCGGAAGCATGGGATGCTCATAATGCGTTATTGGAAATTGAATTTCAATTACAAAATGAGTCAAATGCCACCTGAGGCCAGCTGTCGAATTCAATTGCGCTCCGGTTCGAATGCAAATGTAAATAGTAAGGTAGCAGCAGCCGGATTACATCTGCACCAAGGCGATTTAACCTTTCACGATGGCTTCCTTCTTATAGCCATCGGATGTTCCGGAAGTCGGCAAGCACTCGGGGTAATCAAATTAAGATCTTCTGGTTTTCCGAGAGCCGGGGCATTCTGGTTAGTCC
This sequence comes from Uranotaenia lowii, assembly GCF_029784155.1. Classification (NCBI taxonomy): domain Eukaryota; kingdom Metazoa; phylum Arthropoda; class Insecta; order Diptera; family Culicidae; genus Uranotaenia; species Uranotaenia lowii. The sequence goes on from NC_073692.1 coordinate 53,968,631, forward strand.
TTTTCCTGTAGAAGGTGAGGGCAAAGGTGGTCTATGAAATTTACAAAGACACTATCCTCCACTGTTCCTGTTGGCCGTTTGAATTGTCTGGATTGTGTTTTTGAGAGTTAGCTGGGCGAAAGGTTAAAAGTTTTGTGTGAGTGTTTTCTATTCCATGCTGAGTTTTCTGGCTGAAAGCTAATCCGCACAATGACTATTCGATTCTGTTTATGACAAGTCACCCGGAGATCTTCAAATGAAAATTGACAAACAAGTTAACAAAAACCATTGAGTGCCATTTAAAAGTGGCTAAGTTTCTTTCAAGAGAAACTGGAATCACATCATACAGTGAACTGATGACTTCAATTGAATTTGCTTCAACGTTGAGTTAGCAAAAATTAGCAGAGAAAAAAACGCTCAGTTGTAGTGAAAATCTATCATCGAAAATAAAATGTTACACTGTTCTATTTCACTTAGCAATGCTCACCAAGAAAACAATCCTTTCTTCGATTCGACACCATTTGAAACAGTTCGTCAGGGCACAAGGAGATAGACTCATTAAGCATTAATTTTAATTTGAGGTGAATCCGAGCTAAGCGTGTCAAAATGACAAAATGTCAAAATGCCAAAAATTGAGAAAATTAACATCATTTACTAAATTAACCATATTAAAAAAAAAACCATTTTTTCAAAATTGACGGAAAAGAGAAAATTCACAAAATAATAAAACACAAAATTAAGGCAATATTGATTTAATTGACAAAAATAGCAACAAAGAATAAAAAGACCAAAATTATGAATATGATAAAAGTGATAAAAATGACAGAGCTCGATAAAACTAAGATGAAAAACAAAAGGTCACAAATGACGAAAATGCCGAAGTTTCCAAAATAACAAAATTGACAAAATTTGATTAATTTACAAGTTTCACGTTGTAACCGCGGTGGGATTAACCGGAGATAATACCCACAGTGGTTCCCTAATCGTAGCCAGCACTGGATGATCCCTCCGTGAGCATGTAGTTTATGCGCCACTCCGACCGAAATCGAAGACCACACACCAAGGTCTGAATTGCCCGGCTGAGACTCTCGTCAAGGCGAGTCCATGTAATTTAATCCGAGAAGGATTAAGGATCGATCCAGGTTGGCTTGCAAATTAAACTCCCAATAACTCGAGTGGGAACTCGGTCACACTTAAACAATTCCGCAAAACCCCGAATCAATTCCAAGATGAGGCGGTAAGAAATCACCCATACCTAAATTTATCTTCATTGGCCCACAGTTACCACAACCCAAGACTCAAGCAATCACAGAAGAGCGCAAAACTACTCAACATTTGGGCGGAGGGCCCGTTACCCAAGGGAATTCGAAACGCGAGTGATGTGATTTTAAATTTTCTCTTCCACTAAAAACTCTGTTCGTTTAGATGACATAATTATAGCAATGATTTTATTCCAAACATTTTATTCTGCTAGCATAGAATATTTTTAGGCGTTTATTGTCGATACATTTCGACTAGATCTTTTTCAAATTCTTGGGGGAATTCCTATCTGTGCGTGCGAGAAACTAACAAACTGTCTGCTTGATGTCTAGATCTAGACCGAGGTGCTGTTTTTGGATGAAATGATTTGATGCATCAAAATTTTACAAGTCAGCGAGTGGGACTACCGAAAAATCATTTTCTGAACATATGCATATGATTTCGTTTCGGATAAATTTCGGAATTTGGTCAACCACTAAACATTTTGCGGACGCGTCCGATGGTAGCAAGTGCCCAATAAAGATTTTAAGTGGAATGAAATTTTAGTAAAGTGCTCCGTTGTTCTTCGAAGCAAAGCCACACTGTGATGATGGGAGTAACAAAAGAAGTACATATATAGTTTTGTTCATTGACTCACCGATTGTTGGTTGTTGGGGCTTTACCTCGTGGGACGGCGATGTTGTATATGGTGCTATCACACGGCGAGCGGCGATGACGTCGAAGATGCCTTGATGATGACCAGCAGCGCTGGCTACTCTGGGTGGTGGCTGTTCGTTGTGGGAAATCAGCTCGTGGTCGGATTTGGCTGTAATTTGTTCCGACGGGACTCCGGTTTGACGGATGGAATCCGTTTTCCGACCAACGGTCGGCGATTCTGGTCGCAGTTCTTCACGATCGCAAATGTGTGCTAAGCTAGGGCGAAATCTTTGGCCATACGGCGGACAAATTAGCACCTTAATTAATTCGGTCAACGCACCATTTTACCTGGGATTTTATTCTCCTAACGCACGCATTTATACTTTGCCCTAACTCGCACTAAGCAGTATCGATTGGCGAAATACTGCAAAACAGAAAAATTAGCTTCCAATAAAATCCAAAGCACATCACTTTATTACCAGCTACTGTTAACTTAAGGCCTAAATGAAAATTAGAAAAATACGACCGCGATCAAAAACGCACTTCTGCTTTTACCCGCGAACCAGATCGAAATAGCCTGCGAGATGTATCCTCAGATTAGGGAAAGCGATCTCGGGCGTACGACTTTAACGGAAGTACGTCATTTCCCGATCCATCTTTAGAAAATCTTCGGGATTCTTAAGATTGGATAAGTCGCACGCTATTGGTCAGTTATTTGGGTCTCCCCGTCTCTGTCCAACTCTCTCGGCAGACCACATGGATTAACTTGGGGGAGTAAGCTTAACTCTCATCCCTTGGAGTTGAGCTTTGATTAAGGGATGGAATCATTCAGTGCTTTCACTGCTTAGTTGCATACACTTCGGGCGTTATACGTTCGATATTCGAACAGTTATCAAAATCAAAATTTTTACAAGGTGTGACCGCTACATAACACCGGACTTGTTTTACGAAAATTTGGTTTTCGGAGCAAAACCAAATTTTCGTAAGGGAAAACTGTTAAAAAATTTTGATTACAACTAATTGTTTTTCTATGTACAATTTATTATCTCTAATCTATGATTTCAAACAAAGTAAAAAACAAACTGATTCATCGAATAACCTAATTCTAACGATAACTATGATTGGTCTCTTGGATTTCCATTTCTCTTTCACTCCCGCTTTCGTTTCAAACTGTCGCCAAACCTCCTTCCTTCATAATTTTTTTTTCACGAGGCATAAACTTCAACTGACAGGTTCCTCTAGGTCGGATTTATTTCCTAGTATTGCGGTTACTGGGAAAATTTCTAATCGCGCGACGGTAGCCTTCCGTGCGGTAGGCTAGCCGGAGCAGTAAACACAGTTAAAAAAATCACTCTTACTCACTAATTTCATTGAAAAGTTAAGAAGTAAATTCTTGAATCAATCTTCAAATCATTATTTTGCAAGAGAGGACAAAACATGAAGTCATCGGAATGAAACATTATTATTCTCAGTATTCATGGAGATTGAATTAATTACGAGCGTTAAATTCCCAGACAAAACAAAAAACAATCTACATTATTGAAACACATTTTTCCATAGCCCAGAATTAACGAATTTGGCATGACGAAGATTTTTGATGCGATAAATGCGTCTTTGATACTTTATATGCAAGGAATATTTAAAAAAGGTAGTGCCAAAGCAGCCCTGCTCTAGTATTGGTAGGGGAACATGCCCTATTATGCGCCACCTAAGCGAATCGCTGATTTTCTATGTATTCCACGTACAAATTGTGTTAAAAATGGGTGTAATCGTTGAAGAAAAGTGTATTCTACAAATGCCTATGGTTTTTATTACTCAAATTGCTATAGTTTCTTCAAAAACTTGATTTTTAAAAACCATATTTAAAGCCACTGAACAAAACTGTGTTGCAAATACGCGCCGCTGTGTATTCAATACGCGCCTAGCAGCCGAACACACCCGAGAGCAGCCGAAGACCGAAAACACACCAATACTTACAAACACTTTGACTGAAAAGAAAATCAAAATGGACTAATAGAAATTTAACAAAAAATGAAAAATAGATTATTTTGGGCTGAATTAACGCTCAAAATATGGTTTTAGACTTTTTGTTCATTTTCAATGAAAATTGGCCTTTTTGAAAAATTAATGCTATTTTCAGCCTACTACGATTGGCGCGTTATAAAGAGCGCATGGGCCGTGATAGAACATACCCATGAAAAGCATACCTTAGCGAGTTTAGTGTAATTTTTCAGCATAAAATCATATTTTAGATTCTCCTTTATCGATGTGTCAGAAAATATTGTCTTATTCGTTTTTCTCTGCTTGGTGACACCTTATTAAAAGTGTTTTAAAATTTAGATCGAAATGAAGAAAAACCAAAATTGTGAAATTATCACGAAACAGGGGCATTTTAAGGAAAAATTCATACTTGCCATGACCAATCACAGCATTTAAAACAAATTGGTAATATTATGCAGGCTTCAAATGTTTCAGATTCTTCAAAACAAGAGTGGCGCGTATTAGCCACATGGGGCGTTATATGAACTTTTCCCCTACAGGCTGAGACGTCACAATCACGCAAAATTTGTTAATTTACTAAGAAACTTATCTTTTTCGTTGATAATTCGAAGAATCTGCTGAAAACTTTCCACTTTGATAACATGTTATTGTAGAAGGATTCTTGCTCTTCAAGATCGGTACAAAAAAAGTTGCATTTTTCGAAAAAAAATTCTATAAATAGACCATCGAAGTTAGAAAAAATGGTGCATTTTCTCCATTGAAATTTGCAAAACTTTAAAATTATTTCAAAGTCTTATATGAAAATGTTCAAATCAGAACAGTTTAAGCTCCTCATTGCATTAGAGTGACCAAAACACATATTTTTATACAAAACAACAATCAGTTATTGGCATTTCAGTGAACTGATTCAACAATCGTTTATTGATGTTAATTGTTTCATATAAGAATTGAACATGGTAAACCAGTTGAATTAAAATCATGACAATCAGTTGAACACCCAATATCTACTAGCTTGACCTTTTAAAACCTGATTTTTTCTTCATTTTTGCACGTTTTATCTTAAAGGCGACGTTGCATTCATTAATAAAATAAGAAAAAAAAAACATAATGCAATCTTAAACGGACCAAAACACTTCATAACATAGTGAAATAGAGGCCTTTCAACATAATCGAAATGAAATTGTAATTCATTTTCGTTCTAAAATGTGTTTTCTTTGAAATTCCTACCATTCTCATATAAATTCAAATCACAAAAAAATCCAATATGGCTCTCGGCACTACCTTATTTAAATAATCCTTGCTTTATATGCTGGTCGAATTCAATTATATTGTCGTAAAATGTAACAAATCGTATATGAGAAGTTAAAAAAGGAGTTGTGTACGGTGAATAATATATTATAGGAAATAATACCATTCGCATCGCAAAAAATTGGACTGCGCACTCATAACTGCAAAATTTGTGCAATCTGTCGAATCAGTATAAAATTTGACGGTTTTCTACACGCTAACCGCTTTTCAGTTTAACTTTATACGGATAACTCCGACTGCAAAACATAGCACGAAATCCAACATTCAATGAATGATCGCTACCGTGTCGTCGAACTCTAAACTTATTTAAACAACTACAGGTTTTCATTTTTTTTTCGTGAATTTGTCCGCTGATTGACCCCATCGCAAACAGGTTTTTTTTTATTATTCATTTTTCCATGATTTTGACCACTGATTGACCAAGCTCAAGGCAAACACAATTTTTTGTTTTATAATCAATAGATAATCCGATAATAATATTTGGTATACATGTTTGTTTGACTACTTTTCATTAAAACATCTTTCAATGTTTTCCGTTTGTTCATCCGATTTAATTTCAGTCGATAAATAATCCATATGTAGAACAATGCTCGTTTTTTTCTTGAATACTGTAATTTTTTTTACAGTGGTACCCTACGGGAGCCCAAATCAGCTATCGCAGAAATAGAAAAAAAGAGTGGATCAGCAATATTTTGGAATACAGCTACCGCCCAGATTCACCGCAAAAACTTTTTTTTTCTGTCTTTAACAGACAAAACCCGATTCGTCCTCCAAATTTATTTGGACAATTTGTTTCGAATTTTAGCGCAACTCAACCCACCGTACCAATTCCGTAACGCTTTCCCCTACTCACATCAGTGTCCTAAACGTCGAAATATTTCGACCACATTAAACATCTGATTGATTAACAATTGTAACCATAAACTGGTCTGATTTATGAATTCTAAACACCGAATTTTTTTATCGGTTAAATCTTCTCATAAGTTCAAACCTCAAATCCGTATAACCTCATAGGCTCCATTTTCCACACCGAACAATAAAATAAATTCGGTTACCCAAAACGTAACGCCTATGAATTTCAATTCACCCTAAATTCATGATCATCCCTAGATTGGATTCTCAACCGTAACGGGTGCGAAAGAGAAACGTCAAAACAAAAGTAAACAAATCATCCTAGCGAGAAGTGCGGTCTCTGCAGTTAATGCTAAATTCTTGCAAAAAAAACGGTAATTACCTCATTATTTTACGCTTGATTGCTTTCCAAAACTTATCCCAAACAAACGCGACAGGTAAGTCATCGTTTCCACTAAAATTTTTCTCGTTCTAGACTGCCAATGATTCGGAAAACGACTTCCTCTACCCCATTGAGGAAGAGCTTTGTTTACGCCCGGAACTTACGATTCAACAACGACTGGTGATACTCGTTGACGGGAAAGTAATTTTCGGGACCGCTGGCTGCTTTTCCGAACTGTGTCGTTCACAGGTACACTGCAAAAAATCCACACCTAGGATGTATGTTTCCTCTCACATAAGGTCTTCAAAACTGCTCTACGCATAGATTTCATATACTTCATATGAACATTATATGTCACACATAAATTGTATGTTCGAAATATGAAGTTTATATGATATTGACACATATATTATATGATTTTCCTCTTTGAAAATTTCCATGTGTTCAAAATGGCCACCCTGGAGAAGAAGTTTGTGTGCCCGTTCGAGTGTCAATTAAAATATTTTAATATGGTAGGTATTACTCTAATAAAAATAAAATATTGATTATTTATTTCTTATGTTCCCCACAGGACGCTTATCCCTGACCACTGCTATTGGAGGCAAGGAAATCGGCACGGGGACGTGTACGGGACATGTACGTATTAGGCTAAGCATTTTTATCTTTTAACAATAAATATTACAAAAATGTTTTGATTGCCAACACCTCACAATTTTTCATTTCCCTCCGAAAAACTAATTCCAACAAAGGCAAGCAAGTAAACGCCTAGATGTATGCAAATGAATGAGTGCAATGTAGGCCTATAATATTTATGTGTGGGATTTTATAACTTTTATGTGACACATATAAAAGTCATATTTTTGTATTCTATATGTGTGGACACGTAATTTTCAAATGGGAATCACATTGCAAAAATCTATAAGGCAAACACATATCCTCAATATGTGGATTTTTTGCAGTGTAGGTATCCATCCTAAATTTATACTTATTTTTCTCTCATTTTAGGTCCTGACCCATGTTCCCTCGAGCTGTGAAGATTGCGAGTTGGCTTCCGAATTCGGCTCCCGGTTGCCTTTATCGTATTCCAATTGTTGGTTGCTGATGGGGGTGGCTAATTTCGTCTCCGCTGAGCTGCTTTTTCTTGTCTTGTATCGATCACAGGTGAGTTCTATTGAAAGCAATTAATCAACAGGTTTCTCTCTCTTAGGTGTACTCCTACATCGGTTCCGTTCAGCGCAGATTTTCGTTTCCGCTGGCTTCCAGCCTTGGCCCTTGCACTTCCGGTTCCTTCCTGATGTGAGGTCTTCATGAGAAAGTTGCCCCTACCAAATAGCTACCCAGACTGTATTCCCGATTTGCTGCCAAAATGTGAACCCAAGGTAAGCGTGAAAATCGAACGCATGCAAAAAAAACAACAAATTTCGATGTATGCATGACTAAAAACCCTATTGTTATTAGCCTTAGTAATTGTAAATCTAGATTAATTTAGCCTAAGGAAAACAATTAATTCTCAATTATGTAAATATGCGATAAGATTAAAATTTTAGTATAAGAACTAACATAGTATGTAAGGAAAAATTGTGAACTATAAAACTAACATTCTTGAAACGAAAATATTGAGAAAAATAATGAGAAGAGTAGAGAATATAATTAAGGCTAGGGAATATTAAAGGAGTTTTGCACTCCTCTTCTCATTTCTTATTGCGATAATTACAATATCTTAATCGGTTGTTTTCGTTAGGTTTCGGTTTTTTTTTTTACGTTTTCTAAACTTTGCTTCTAACATCAAACTATTCCTTAGACCCTTCTTTGATTTGAACTCCTGTAGCAGCCAGCTCGATTGACTACGGTTGCTCAACACGGTCTTCTCTGTGAGAGGACTTATGAGTCTTAGGGCGATCAGCGTTCAGGTTTCCCCACTTCTGAACTCACGCTAGGCTTCCATAACTGTACTCCTCTTCAACGCCTTTCGGCTCCAAGTTTTTCGGTTAGGCAGGTCATCATCCAAACGGTTTAACCGATGGACTCACTCTATGCTTCTGGTCGAGGGGAAGGCTATACGCGCTGCTACAGCAATCGAACCAAATAAGAAATCGAAGTAGTTTTTGAGATAATTTGTATCTTGCTACCAGCTAACTTTCAATGTTCCTTCCAGTAATAAGATAGGTTATGTGGTAAGGCACGACCAACATAGACGTGATACAATTAAAAGAGCGGTAAAATATTTTAGGCAACCAGAGCTTGTGCTTCATGGTGCATTGGTCCCTCCTATGAAAATAGGGCTACATAGCTGAACTCTTAAATTATTACGTTACTCCCGGTAGATTTGTCAGCTTTTTAAGAAATTTACAATTGAATACTCCTAGTCTTTTCCCATCTGGAGATTCTAAGTCATAACAATGACTGCCCACAACCCTTTTTACTATCGCCTCCAGGTACTTAGGAGCCAGTTTACCGCAGATTCCTCTCCCTTTGTCTGATAGCTCGGTGTTCTTTTTGAGCACCTTTTCTCCCACTGCATAGATTGGACAATTCGCGTTTGATCTGAGGTTGTAGTGTGAGGCGTGTTTGTCATAGGCTATTTTCAAGTTCTTCCGCACTTCCTCGAATAGTTTATTCCTCTCTTCCGCACCCAACTGACCATCATCCGCTACCGACGCATCTCGTAGACGACGATATTCCGCTCCATTCGAAATCATGTTCCTTCCAAATAGTACAAAGTAGGGCGAATATTTGGTTGCTTCATGTACGGAGTTTCTTACCGCGTTTGCAATTGTTTGTAGGTTGTTAGACCATTCCTTGTGATCCTTTTTAATGGTGGCTCGAACAGCTGTTGTTATCACCCGGTTTACCCTCTCTGCGTCGTTAACTTGAGGGTGATAATTTGGAGTCCTCCAATGTGTTACAGCGTACTTTTTAAGTAGGTTTTGAAACAGGTGTGAGACAAATTGGGTCCCATTGTCTGATAGGATTATCTCTGGTACTCCAAATAGTAAAAATATGTTATTTTCAACAAACTGAACCAGTGTTTCTGCTGTAGCTTGGCGAAATGGTTGCACGAGAATAAATTTGGAGAAGATGTCGGTGACCACCAGGAGACAGGTGTTCCTTCCTTTGCCTGAGACTGGTAATGGACCTACATAGTCCATCGTAAGGAACTGCCAAGGATGTTCCGCCATCTTTTTTTGATTGCTCATCGGTGGTGTCGTGTTCTGATTAGTTGCTTTCGATTTTTAACATGTTAGACAGCATTGACAGAGTTTTCTAGTATCGCTACGCATCAAAGGCCAAAAGTAGCGTTCCCTTAAAGCTGCGAGCGTCTTCTCCGTTCCCAGGTGCGCTTGGTCATGAATCGCTCGTATGATTTCTTCACGTTGTCCTTTAGGGGGATAGATCTTCCATTCAAACCTTGGGTCTTCTGTTTCTCCGTCATTTTAACGTATTTTAGGATCTGATTATCTACTACCCGAAAGTCTGGAAAGTTCCCCGGTTCCTTTTGAATCCTTTCAATCAAATCTTTGTGCTCACTATCTACGGTGATTGAGCAGATAGTTTCAACCGATCTAGATAGGCAATCAGCCAGTATATTATTCTTCCCCTTTCTATACTCTAATTCGATATTATAGGACTGTATTTTTAACGCCCAGCGCAACAACTTGGCGTTCCCAGTCTCTACTCCCATGGTGAACAACCAAAGTAAGCTTTTAGCATCTGTTACCACCTTGAAGCGTGTCCCTTCTACGTAGTGTCTGAAGTGCTCAATAGCCAGAAGCACTCCCAGACACTCTTTCTCTACGCTGGCATATTTCCGCTGCGTGCTGCTCAGCTTTTTGCTGAAATACGCTATTACGGTAGGCTGACCGTTGAGGATTTGAATTAAAGCTGCACCAACCGCATTGTCTGAAGCATCAGATTCAATGACGAATGGTTGACTGAAGTCTGGGTTTCCTAAAATAGGGGCCGACACCAGCGCTCCCTTCAGCTCTCCAAAAGCTACCTCTGCTGCTTCTGTCCACATGAATTTCCCCTTCGTCTTCTTGAGAAGGTCAGATATCGGCGCCACGATTCGGCTATAGTTCTGAATGAACTTCTGGTAGAAGCCAGCCAAACCTAATAACCGTCGAATGTCCTTCACGCTACGTGGTCGAGCAAAGTCCAATATCGGAACTATCCTTGTATTGTCGATTGCGACTCCATTTTCGGTGAGCAAATATCCCAAGTATGATACTTGTCTTCTGCAAAACCGACTCTTATCCAGAGATATTGTTAGATTAGCCCGGTCTAATCTTTCCGCTACAATTCCCAACAAGCGTATGTGTTCGCTGAATGTATTGGTGGCGATCACAATATCATCCAGGTACACGAACACGTGGGGTTCGAGGTCGTGTCCCAATGCGGCTGACATTAGTCTGCACATTGTGAAGGGCGCATTGGTAAGACCGAACGCACAAACCTTGAACCTAAATAGCTTTTTGCTGGTACGAAATGCTGTGAAATCGCGCGACTCCTCTTTCAGTGGGATCTGAAAGTACGCATCTTTCAGATCAACCACTGAAAAGTACCTTGCTTTCTCCAACCGGTGAAAAATTTCTCCCATAGCTCGCATAGGGAAGCAATCTTTTTTCGTTAACGCATTAATCTTCCTCGAATCCAAGCATACCCTTAGCTTACCGTTTGACTTTCGAACTGGTACTAATGAGCTTGCCCACTCACTAGCACATTCTTCGATGGCGTCGAGCTTTTGGTATCTCTCGATTTCTGCGTCCATCTCGGCCTGGATTGCCGGCGAGCACCTATAAAATGGTGATCGTACGGGCTTTGCTCCTTCCGTGAGGACAATCTCGTGCTCTATGAGGTGTGTGCGACCAAACCGATTTTCCGTAGTGATTGGAAACAGACGAATAGTTTCGACTAGTTGGCTGCGTTCTGCTTCGGACAGTTCATGCTCCGTCTCGACGGTTTCTGGTGTCGTTTTGGATGGCTCTGGGGGTTCCAATGCTGGTATGTCTAATGTCTCGTCTCGGTCCGTTGGCTTAAGAGTAGGTAGAGTCTCTATCGGCAGTAAGGTTGATTCTAATGTCTCAACCTCTGCTTCCTTATTCTCGTTTGTCGACACTGTTACCACGCGCTCAAAACCATGTTGTCCTTCCATCATTGGTTGAATACCAAAGGTTTTCCAAAAATTGTACCCAAGAATAAGTTTTCGACAAACCTGTGGAACAACCAAAGTCGGGACCACTCTCGTTTTGCCGCAAAACTCAATGGGTAGTTGCACATATCCTAAACAGTCATGAATTGTTTTGTCTGCTGTTACTATTTTAAGCGGACTAGGATGCATTGTCAGGCCATTCTTCTCTCCTATATCTGCCATGCTCGTTACACTTACACTTGCTCCTGAGTCCAATAACGCGTCGTAATTGGTGTCGAAAATTCTAACTGAAATTAGCGGACATGTTTCGGTTTGAATTCTAACCTCGCAAATTTTTACGAATGGATCATCAAAAGGCCTATCAGTGGGAACTATTGTATTTTCTGGAATGTTGTTGTTCCCTCCCACGCATTCCAGAGCTAGTTTCCCGCGTTTTGTTGGTTGGATTTCGGATGGTTCTCACAAAAGGTTGAAGTCTTGCCTGGGTGTCCACATACATAGCAGAACACACGTTTCTCCTCCTTACACTGTCTCCACATGTGTCCCTGCTTTCTGCAGTTCCAACAATAAGCGATCGGCTTATTGCGAGCTTCCGCTGTTGAGGTGACTTCATCCTTCTTCGCCGTGCCATAACTTGCTTTCGTCCTGTCTCCGAACTTTCTGCGTTGATCCTGACCTCCCTCAATCGCGTTTATCTCTCCCTCGTCCGAGTATTCTGAATAAGTATTCTCATGTACTTCTGCTGTGTCTAGGGTGTGGATATTCGATGGTCTTGGACCTGCTTCTCGCGTTCCTCTAAAAGCTGGATCATTTGCGTCTATACGATAAGCATAGTACTCCAACTTTTCCATAGTCTTCACTACTCTGCAGGAAAGCCTCGATCGATAATGCGGCCGCATGTTTTCGAACATAATTTTGAACAGTCTACGCTCGCTATACGGTTTCAACAGCATTTTATTGAGTCTTTCTATTTCCATTTTAAAAGTTAAAAAGGTCTCGTTGCGTTGTTGTTTCCGTTCCTTGATTCGTTGTTTGTCCCCCTTGTCCTTTCCTGGGTTACCGTACATGTAACGGATACGTCTTTCGAAGTCCGACCAACTCTGCAACTCCTCCGAATAGCATAAATACCAATCGTAAGCTTCATTTCTCAGGATTGTGTGGATTCTCTGAAGAAGTACATCCTCGTCGATTCTGTCCATTCTTGCAAGTCTACGCACCTTGTGTAGAAAGTCTTCAAGAGAGCGATGTCGTGAGTCGCCATCGAAAGTGAGGTGCCACTTTTCCATACGGCGGTCAGCGTTCTGTATTTCAGCGTCACTGATACGCCTCCCGGTTACCTGCCGATAATACCTGCCCCCTCTCTGCTCTCGTTCGTCGCCTGTAGACTCGAAGCGTGTGCCATAAAAACTGTTAGGTTCTCGACGATAGTTCTGGTGACGTGTGTTTCTTGTTTCGCTGTAGTGGTTCCTAGAATTCATCCGTCTTGAAGCGTTTTTCCGGTTTCGAATTCCATCTGTACCTTCCTCCTCGCTTTCGGTTTCGTCATCGTCTGACATGCTGTCGGAACTGCTCTCAACCTCCTCCATTTCGCTTTCGTAGTAGCATTGCGGTTTGCGTACTGGTTTGCGTTGTGCGTTTTTCTTTGATGGTATGCCTGTCCACGTTGGGGTTGTTCTGACTGGTGCTTCCTTAGAACAAGATGGGTCCTGCTGCCTAGGTGTGGGTAATAAGCTCCGTGACTGCTGTTTCCTGTCGTTGGTAACTCCCTGGACTTCTGCCTTACGGTGTTCCCCTCCTGCTTCTGGTTGCCACATGGTCAATAGCTTCTCCTCAAGCTCTGCAATTCTCTTCAGTAGCGCTGCCTGGTCCTCCTTACCTGTGCTTGATGGTTGGACCTTCGGAATAGCTCCCATCTGGTTTCTTCCCGTGTGGTGTGGTATCGGTGTGGTAGAAAAGATGCAATTTGTTGTTAAGTGGGATCGTTGAATGTCCTGGTGTAAAAACTGTGGGAAACGACATAGGGTGTGGTACAAAGTGTGTAGGGGTCGCCACGTGGTGTGACATCGTGTTTCCCAACGGTTGTTGACCGTAGCCTGCTGTGGTAAAATTTCCAAATGAAGTCATCGGAGGCCAAAACGTTGATGTTGTTGGGTGTGGTGAGATTATGTTCTGTGGGATGTTCTGCTCTGCGCCTGCTGATCCGGTAATGGGTTCTGTCTCTGTGGGAAAACTGGGCCTGGCCTCTTTTACAACCTCAGCTTTAACCGTTCCTATCGATCTTTCGGTGTCAAATTTTATCAAAATTCCCCGGATATCTGAAGCCAATTCCTTAACCATCTCTTTTGAAGGTTGATCGTCCGCCGTACTTCTCGATACTCTAAGAAGATAGTGTTTGAGCCTAGAAACACTACGCTCGTCCGGAACGTTTTCCAACCTTTTCCTAAGTTCGTTGACGATTCCAGCAACCCTATCAAACTCCTGGTCAATCGTATATGGCGAAGCATACTCTTTTCCGCTTCTCGCATCTTCATGAAAACATTTGCGTAAAATCCGACATTTCTCTTCTTGACTTCCCTGAAAACCAGCTGCTTTTCCCCGAATCATGAGCTCGTATTCAACCTCATCATTGGTCAGATGTTCTACTTGTGGAAACTTTGACCCCATTTTGAATTTGAACTCAACTGGTGTGAAATTCAGAAAAAATTCAGTAGAGAAATTCAAAAAAAAAAAATAAAAAAAAAATTCAAATAAGAAAACTTTCAAAAAAAACAATAATAACAATAATAAATTAAGATTAGATTAAAAAAATACATAAAAAATAAAGATTATGAAAAAAAAATATTAAGGAGAATTTATAAAATGAAAAATAAATATGAAATAAGAAAAAATAAATGAAGATAAGTAAAATTAACACTACACTTCTGACTAAGAAAATTTATTTCCCAAAAACTCCGAAAGAAAATAAGCGGTCCTTAAAACAGTGTGTTAAATGCATAGATTTAAACACACGCAATCCTTAACTGTATGGCTATATCCATACGAACTGATGAATCAAAATAAGACCTGAGAAACTTAAATATATTCAACTTATCCGTACATAGAAAGATTTTCGAAAAACGCTATTGATTGAAAACAAGTCCAAAAAATTATTCTATCCTGAAAACGTAATGTATGCATCTAAGCCCCACGTTGGGCGCCAATTATGTAACCGCGGTGGGATTAACCGGAGATAATACCCACAGTGGTTCCCTAATCGTAGCCAGCACTGGATGATCCCTCCGTGAGCATGTAGTTTATGCGCCACTCCGACCGAAATCGAAGACCACACACCAAGGTCTGAATTGCCCGGCTGAGACTCTCGTCAAGGCGAGTCCATGTAATTTAATCCGAGAAGGATTAAGGATCGATCCAGGTTGGCTTGCAAATTAAACTCCCAATAACTCGAGTGGGAACTCGGTCACACTTAAACAATTCCGCAAAACCCCGAATCAATTCCAAGATGAGGCGGTAAGAAATCACCCATACCTAAATTTATCTTCATTGGCCCACAGTTACCACAACCCAAGACTCAAGCAATCACAGAAGAGCGCAAAACTACTCAACATTTGGGCGGAGGGCCCGTTACCCAAGGGAATTCGAAACGCGAGTGATGTGATTTTAAATTTTCTCTTCCACTAAAAACTCTGTTCGTTTAGATGACATAATTATAGCAATGATTTTATTCCAAACATTTTATTCTGCTAGCATAGAATATTTTTAGGCGTTTATTGTCGATACATTTCGACTAGAAAAGCGAATGTGTAGTGTAGGTTGTAGTGTACAATTTTATTTCTTCTTATTTAACTATTTTCTTCATCTTTTTCAAATTCTTGGGGGAATTCCTATCTGTGCGTGCGAGAAACTAACAAACTGTCTGCTTGATGTCTAGATCTAGACCGAGGTGCTGTTTTTGGATGAAATGATTTGATGCATCAAAATTTTACAAGTCTGCGAGTGGGACTACCGAAAAATCATTTTCTGAACATATGCATATGATTTCGTTTCGGATAAATTTCGGAATTTGGTCAACCACTAAACATTTTGCGGACGCGTCCGATGGTAGCAAGTGCCCAATAAAGATTTTAAGTGGAATGAAATTTTGGTAAAGTGCTCCGTTGTTCTTCGAAGCAAAGCCACACTGTGATGATGGGAGTAACAAAAGAAGTACATATATAGTTTTGTTCATTGACTCACCGATTGTTGGTTGTTGGGGCTTTACCTCGTGGGACGGCGATGTTGTATATGGTGCTATCACACGGCGAGCGGCGATGACGTCGAAGATGCCTTGATGATGACCAGCAGCGCTGGCTACTCTGGGTGGTGGCTGTTCGTTGTGGGAAATCAGCTCGTGGTCGGATTTGGCTGTTATTTGTTCCGACGGGACTCCGGTTTGACGGATGGAATCCGTTTTCCGACCAACGGTCGGC